>NW_028232095.1:0-229658 GCF_054491065.1 Syngnathus leptorhynchus | reverse complement strand
AAGTCATTGTGGAAGATTTCAGGATGATCAATGGGGTAGAGACAGGTGCTATTGATAAATGGATACAGCGACGTGACATCAACATAAAGCACACGTTCGTTAGGTTTTGGGGTATATCTTAAAACAAACGCGTTTGTCCGCCCCCCGAACAAAGCTTGTCTAGGCTTTAGCGGTGATGGGAATTTAGCTTTTTTGATGAATTCGCCCGTCGCCGCGTCTAACTTTTTCATTCGCAACCATTCGTGCTCCCACATAATTACAAGTTGCAAATTCGGTTTAAGACGTAGTTCTCGAATTTTCTTTTGGGTGGCATCGAACCTTTCCTGAAAGGGGCGTTTTGTCGTCGGACATATTTTAGCAAGATCGAAGCATTCTGAACAACCGTGGTGATAGCATCCAAAATATTCATACACTATACGCACACCTCCAACCTCTCTATAACCGTCTACAAAGAAGTTGTCTATTTTGACTTCCCCGCCGTTTAAAGCGTGTCTGATGTGAACATTTTGACTGTGCATGACCCACAGCAAATATTGGATAGCGTCTTGCGAGAAAGCTTTATATTGGTTCGTGTAGTTGTCTGCAGGTGTAATGGCCAGTGTTTGAGGCTTCAGGAATCTTGTGCGGAACACACTCATGCAGGCTGAGGCGATTGTCACAGCGTTGAAGGGGTCACAACCTGTAGCTTCGAAAAACTCACCCCTAAATGTCTCACCACCCTGGAATAACAAGTTCACGTCATTCTTACAGTAGGCTACAGCCTGCTGGGCAAAATCAAACGACCCCATACTGTTTTTGTCATACCATTCGTAGAACTTTGCACGCTCTGAGGGGGCCAGGCGTTCAACATCGTAAGACGAAGGCTCGGGATAAGACCCTACATAATTCAGATGAGCCAACGAGCTGAATTTGTGTGGAAAGTACCCCTTTGATTTGTCTTCAAACCCTAGGGCCTTTGGGATCGCACTTAGCGCCATGGTCAGAAATGAGAGCGAGTCTATGTATCGCGATTTGAAATCAACATCCACAAAAGAGAGAACCTTACTCCCTTGCATTATAATGTCAAATTTGACACCCAGATCGATCATTCTGTTGAGTAAAATGTAGGAATCAAAACCTCTAGCATTATGTGCTACAAAAGTCGAACCTTTGAAACGAGGGTTTCTGAAAAAACTAACAAAACCGTCGACACAATCGGTACCAAACCAATGCTTCTCCATACTATTCGATTTACAACAAACAAGAAAGGGTTTGAGTGACCCGTCTTCATCTACATAGGTTTCAAAATCGTAGTATATTACATTTCTACAAGGAGGCTGTGCTTTTAGAGGTTGGATGTAACACAGATGAGGATCAAGCATTGTATCTCCCCTCAAGTCGTCACCGCACACAGCACATTTTTTAGCGAGGCAATGATGCTTGACACGACTAGCACCTGGTTTCACATAATATTGCAAGCCGCATTGCATGCATTTTTTATATGTGTCACAGTTAGTTTTGAGGATGTCTGACCTTCTCGCCTTGCGCGGCTCTTTATGTTTGATAAAACACTCGTCATTATAACAAGTCTTATTACAATCAGGACAGATTACACGTTTAAAGGGTAGCTGTTTACATCTCGCATCAAGACACACGTGACAGTGCCCCGGGCACCGATGCTGCTCCCAATTCTCGTGACCTTTGAAGCAGTGTCTACAGAAATATGTATGACCTACAAACCCCTCAATGGATTTAACGCCGTAGAAATGATTCTCTAGTAAAAGGATAAACAAAATATCATCGGCTGATTTGGGGTAGCGAGTCTCAAAAAAAGTCATAGGACGGCAGTCGGCTTTTCTGTACATTACAACTATCTTTCTTTTGAGGGCTTTCTCGAATTTGTGTACATCAGCCAGACTTACAGCTGTGTGACAGTTCAAACCTACACTCTCTTGTAAGAGCCGAGCCTGCTGTGTGGCCTGCTTTGTTGTTAGCGAGCTGTTTAGCAGATGTGCTAACGCGAGAGCAAAGCATAGATTGTTGTCTTTGTTAAGAGTCATGTACAAATGTCGTTTTTTTCTCTTTAATATTTCTACATTAGTGGATTGTATCAGTTTGCGACGCATACCTCCACGCAAAGGCTTGAATATTTGTACCACTAATTCTAAACCTTCATCGAGCATAAGTTCTGTGTTAGACTGTGCTAAACGCTCTAGCATACTTTGTACATGCTCCCTCATAGAGTCTATATCAGTCATTTGTTGGTAGGTATGTGCTCTTTCGTCACCACCCCCCACAATCTCAATCTGAATTGCATCCCCCGTTTGTGCAATGTCATCTACCTCCTCCAAAACACCTTCGATGTTATTTTCGATATGCATGTAAAAAGAAGCAAAATCCCTGCTACCCGATTGCATGGGGGGATTTATACGTCTCCGCACTTCAACATTATTGAAATGAGGTCTGTTAACTACAGCCGAGCCACCTTGTTGAACACGGCTTAGAGGCTGAGAGGTAGCGACAGGTTCCGAGCCTGCGGGTTGAACACGACTCAGCGGCTGAGAGGTAGCGTCAGGTTGCTGAAACGCCGTATGTTGAGACGGCGCTATGTCGCCCTCAATTTGATGATCAATTATTACAGCGCAGTTGTTAGGCTGTTGGCGAGTTTGTAGGCACGGCGCTATGTCGCTACCATCAATACACGCCAAGGGTTCAACGCACATGTCATCAATTATTTCATCATTCAACACAGACTGATTATCGTGAGTCGGGTCAGGCGGCTGTACATTTAACTCGTTGATAATGTCAATCAGTTGAGCCGGTATGTTAGGACTGAGACAACGTACACTCTCATACGTGTGGTTATTTAATTCAGTTATCAAGTTTAACAATTGTGAAGAAATGTGTGTAGGACTTTGGCTACCTTCATTGACACTTTGATTATTAAGACCCTCTACCACACTTTGTAAATGATTAGGCACATCGGGGCTGAGGGCACTCTGCTCACCCGATACCACCGCATTTACACCCTCTAGAGCAGATAGCAGGTGTGATGTTAATTCTGATATTTGACTCCTATACGCACCATCCGATAACATTTCAATATCGTTGTTAATTGTCAAGATTTGTTGATCTAGTTCAGGGGTATCACAAAATCTCTGCCTTGTACCTGATTCATGATTTGTTTCATCGGTTTCAAAATCTATTTCAACAATGCTTGCTATGACGTCTGCCTCAGCTGGCGTGAGTTTAGGGTCAGACATTGCCTTTTTATTTTAAACTATCGATGTTTCAATTGCAGATGTCAATGTCTGTATTACTTTGAGACAAGAGCGAAGTTGCTGTCTGTAAATACATTCACCGTCACACGCATGAGACCTTGAATCTTTCAGACGCCTCTCTCTCACACGGAAGGATGGGTGGGGGTTGTGTGTGAGCCTGCTCCTTCTTCGACCCCTCCTACTCCGAGTCATCTGACGCCTCGGTTGAGCAGCCTGTGGTTGGCTGTCAATAGCGCCTGAAGTATACAGAAGAAACAATGTTATAACATAAATATATGATAGAAAAAATAATATATATATATATATATATATACATATAAAACAAAATTCGACATACCTTCAATTTCTTTTAACGATTCGCGAGTTTGGTTCAACTCCTCGTACTTAATATTCGCAAGCTCTGCGTCCGTCACGTGACCCGCTGACACGTCATCCGCTTTTTGAGCAAAGAGCCGATTCTGTCGGTCTTCAAATGCTCTTAAAAGATGCGGAGCTGAGCCCTCGTCAGACGATTCTCCCAACACATCCGACACGTTTGAAGCAGGCTCTTTGTAACCTTCGCGACCTGTGTCACCCAGACCGTTTTTCTGGATGTCTTGCTCCGCTGCACCTACCAGATCTAACATACATACATAAGTTAAACATTTTAAGATCAACGTATTAATATTAACTAACATAAATGAATGTGTGATTCACCGTAATCCGTCTGCGTTAAGTAGACTCCACTGAAGTCATCATTTAACCGCGCTTTTTTTTGTTGAGAAAAACAATAACATCACATTTCTGATGGAGAAAATAACAGAATAATGTAAACACATAATAAAACTCACGAGCATTGTGGACGTCCGCATAGACGATAATATCTATGTACAAAAAAAAACATACGTCATAAATACAATCGCATTATAACAGAATAGTTTATTTTTAGGAAAAAAAACAACCTACCTTTCACCATTGCTTTTAAAAGATCCGCAGAGCGTAGAGACCGACTTGAGGTGGTTTGAGCTTTGTAAAGGCCTTTTCTGACTGTTTAAACACTTGCACATCTATATATCCAGATACTTTCCCGCCCTAAAGAACATTCTGACCTGAAGACCCCTAACCCTAACCCCCACCCCATTTTTAAACTCCATTTTCTCCTCCATACACAAAATTGGACTGAGGACCAGCTAATTTCATCCCTCGGAAGGTAAGATTCATTTTTTTCACCTCATACTATTATTAAAAAGCTTTTTTAAACTGAAACATAGCACCAAAAATAATTTAACTCAGCCACACACACACACATCCCACAGATACACGCGGCGAGGTCATAAAGCAGGGTCATACACCCCCCCAACAATCTTAAGACCCAAAACATGTACAGACATATTCCCACCATCAAATAATTTAACTCAGCCACATACACACACATACAACCCAGATACAGACACACGCCGTAAAGAGCCGCGCAAGGTGAGAAGGTCAGACACCCCCAACAATCTTAAGACCCTAAACATCTACAGACATATTCCCACCACCAAAAAATAAACAAAACAAGATTTACAGATGATCTAACACATATGTTCAGACTTACCACCATCCAAAAAACAAAACAAAACAAGATTTACACTCATCCTGAGATAAATAAACTTACACACCTTACCACTCCTATCTCAGGATGAAAGTGAATGAAACACTTAAACACCCCCTACAGGACGAGGGAGGAAGCAGCAGCTCATAACATTTTTGACTTTCAACCACACACACACACCACTCATACCAAACTCAAACCCTAACCCTAACCCATAATTCAACATTTTAAATAAATAACAACCTAACCCTATAACCTATGACCTCCCTATGACCTCCATAAACTCTATGACCTCAATAACTCTTTTTAAAAAAAAAAAAAAAAAAAAAAAAAAAAAATATTTAATACTTTTTTATTAAGGTCATAAATCAATACTCCATCAAACTTTGTCATAATATCCACCTACCATTCTCTCATGTATAATGATCAACTCGATACTCCCTAGCCCCCAACAGCCTTTTTTTTCATAACACTTTAACCAGAGTGACGGGAGAGCGGCATTTCAGAAAACGTGCTTATCTCGGCGAGAAAAAGCGATTTCGGCAATAAAATTTAAAACGCGTGTAAAACATAAACCAAACGATGAAATTGGTTATTTCTTCATGTATAATGATCAACTCGATACTCCCTAGCCCCCAACAGCCTTTTTTTTCATAACACTTTAACCAGAGTGACGGGAGAGCGGCATTTCAGAAAACGTGCTTATCTCGGCGAGAAAAAGCGATTTCGGCAATAAAATTTAAAACGCGTGTAAAACATAAACCAAACGATGAAATTGGTTATTTCTTCATGTATAATGATCAACTCGATACTCCCTAGCCCCCAACAGCCTTTTTTTTCATAACACTTTAACCAGAGTGACGGGAGAGCGGCATTTCAGAAAACGTGCTTATCTCGGCGAGAAAAAGCGATTTCGGCAATAAAATTTAAAACGCGTGTAAAACATAAACCAAACGATGAAATTGGTTATTTCTTCATGTATAATGATCAACTCGATACTCTCTAGCCCCCAACAGCCTATTTTTTCATAACACTTTAACCAGAGTGACGGGAGAGCGGCATTTCAGAAAACGTGCTTATCTCGGCGAGAAAAAGCGATTTCGGCAATAAAATTTAAAACGCGTGTAAAACATAAACCAAACGATGAAATTGGTTATTTCTTCATGTATAATGATCAACTCGATACTCCCTAGCCCCCAACAGCCTTTTTTTTCATAACACTTTAACCAGAGTGACGGGAGAGCGGCATTTCAGAAAACGTGCTTATCTCGGCGAGAAAAAGCGATTTCGGCAATAAAATTTAAAACGCGTGTAAAACATAAACCAAACGATGAAATTGGTTATTTCTTCATGTATAATGATCAACTCGATACTCCCTAGCCCCCAACAGCCTTTTTTCTCATAACACTTTAACCAGAGTGACGGGAGAGCGGCATTTCAGAAAACGTGCTTATCTCGGCGAGAAAAAGCGATTTCGGCAATAAAATTTAAAACGCGTGTAAAACATAAACCAAACGATGAAATTGGTTATTTCTTCATGTATAATGATCAACTCGATACTCCCTAGCCCCCAACAGCCTTTTTTTTCATAACACTTTAACCAGAGTGACGGGAGAGCGGCATTTCAGAAAACGTGCTTATCTCGGCGAGAAAAAGCGATTTCGGCAATAAAATTTAAAACGCGTGTAAAACATAAACCAAACGATGAAATTGGTTATTTCTTCATGTATAATGATCAACTCGATACTCCCTAGCCCCCAACAGCCTTTTTTTTTCACAACACTTTAACCAGAGTGACGGGAGAGCGGCATTTCAGAAAACGTGCTTATCTCGGCGAGAAAAAGCGATTTCGGCAATAACATTTAAAACGCGTGTAAAACATAAACCAAACGATGAAATTGGTTATTTCTTCATGTATAATGATCAACTCGATACTCCCTAGCCCCCAACAGCCTTTTTTTTCATAACACTTTAACCAGAGTGACGGGAGAGCGGCATTTCAGAAAACGTGCTTATCTCGGCGAGAAAAAGCGATTTCGGCAATAAAATTTAAAACGCGTGTAAAACATAAACCAAACGATGAAATTGGTTATTTCTTCATGTATAATGATCAACTCGATACTCCCTAGCCCCCAACAGCCTTTTTTTTCATAACACTTTAACCAGAGTAACAGGAGAGCGGCATTTCAGAAAACGTGCTTATCTCGGCGAGAAAAAGCGATTTCGGCAATAAAATTTAAAACGCGTGTAAAACATAAACCAAACGATGAAATTGGTCATTTCTTCATGTATAATGATCAACTCGATAATCCCTAGCCCCCAAAAGCCTTTTTTTTCATAACACTTTAACCAGAGTGACGGGAGAGCGGCATTTCAGAAAACGTGCTTATCTCGGCGAGAAAAAGCGATTTCGGCAATAAAATTTAAAACACGTGTAAAACATAAACCAAACGATGAAATTGGTTATTTCTTCATGTATAATGATCAACTCGATACTCCCTAGCCCCCAACAGCCTTTTTTTTCATAACACTTTAACCAGAGTGACGGAAGAGCGGCATTTCAGAAAACGTGCTTATCTCGGCGAGAAAAAGCGATTTCGGCAATAAAATTTAAAACGCGTGTAAAACATAAACCAAACGATGAAATTGGTTATTTCTTCATGTATAATGATCAACTCGATACTCCCTAGCCCCCAACAGCCTTTTTTTTCATAACACTTTAACCAGAGTGACGGGAGAGCGGCATTTCAGAAAACGTGCTTATCTCGGCGAGAAAAAGCGATTTCGGCAATAAAATTTAAAACGCGTGTAAAACATAAACCAAACGATGAAATTGGTTATTTCTTCATGTATAATGATCAACTCGATACTCCCTAGCCCCCAACAGCCTTTTTTTTCATAACACTTTAACCAGAGTGACGGGAGAGTGGCATTTCAGAAAACGTGCTTATCTCGGCGAGAAAAAGCGATTTCGGCAATAAAATTTAAAACGCGTGTAAAACATAAACCAAACGATGAAATTGGTTATTTCTTCATGTATAATGATCAACTCGATACTCCCTAGCCCCCAACAGCCTTTTTTTTCATAACACTTTAACCAGAGTGACGGGAGAGCGGCATTTCAGAAAACGTGCTTATCTCGGCGAGAAAAAGCGATTTCGGCAATAAAATTTAAAACGCGTGTAAAAAATAAACCAAACGATGAAATTGGTTATTTCTTCATGTATAATGATCAACTCGATACTCCCTAGCCCCCAACAGCCTTTTTTTTTCATAACACTTTAACCAGAGTGACGGGAGAGCGGCATTTCAGAAAACGTGCTTATCTCGGCGAGAAAAAGCGATTTCGGCAATAAAATTTAAAACGCGTGTAAAACATAAACCAAACGATGAAATTGGTTATTTCTTCATGTATAATGATCAACTCGATACTCCCTAGCCCCCAACAGCCTTTTTTTTCATAACACTTTAACCAGAGTGACGGGAGAGCGGCATTTCAGAAAACGTGCTTATCTCGGCGAGAAAAAGCGATTTCGGCAATAAAATTTAAAACGCGTGTAAAACATAAACCAAACGATGAAACTGGTTATTTCTTCATGTATAATAATCAACTCGATACTCCCTAGCCCCCAACAGCCTTTTTTTTCATAACACTTTAACCAGAGTGACGGGAGAGCGGCATTTGAGAAAACGTGCTTATCTCGGCGAGAAAAAGCGATTTCGGCAATAAAATTTAAAACGCGTGTAAAACATAAACCAAACGATGAAATTGGTTATTTCTTCATGTATAATGATCAACTCGATACTCCCTAGCCCCCAACAGCCTTTTTTTTCATTACACTTTAACCAGAGTGACGGGAGAGCGGCATTTCAGAAAACGTGCTTATCTCGGCGAGAAAAAGCGATTTCGGCAATAAAATTTAAAACGCGTGTAAAACATAAACCAAACGATGAAATTGGTTATTTCTTCATGTATAATGATCAACTCGATACTCCCTAGCCCCCAACAGCCTTTTTTGTCATAACACTTTAACCAGAGTGACGGGAGAGCGGCATTTCAGAAAACGTGCTTATCTCGGCGAGAAAAAGCGATTTCGGCAATAAAATTTAAAACGCGTGTAAAACATAAACCAAACGATGAAATTGGTTATTTCTTCATGTATAATGATCAACTCGATACTCCCTAGCCCCCAACAGCCTTTTTTTTCATAACACTTTAACCAGAGTGACGGGAGAGCGGCATTTCAGAAAACGTGCTTATCTCGGCGAGAAAAAGCGATTTCGGCAATAAAATTAAAAACGCGTGTAAAACATAAACCAAACGATGAAATTGGTTATTTCTTCATGTATAATGATCAACTCGATACTCCCTAGCCCCCAACAGCCTTTTTTTTCATAACACTTTAACCAGAGTGACGGGAGAGCGGCATTTCAGAAAACGTGCTTATCTCGGCGAGAAAAAGCGATTTCGGCAATAAAATTTAAAACGCGTGTAAAACATAAACCAAACGATGAAATTGGTTATTTCTTCATGTATAATGATCAACTCGATACTCCCTAGCCCCCAACAGCCTTTTTTTTCATAACACTTTAACCAGAGTGACGGGAGAGCGGCATTTCAGAAAACGTGCTTATCTCGGCGAGAAAAAGCGATTTCGGCAATAAAATTAAAAACGCGTGTAAAACATAAACCAAACGATGAAATTGGTTATTTCTTCATGTATAATGATCAACTCGATACTCCCTAGCCCCCAACAGCCTTTTTTTTCATAACACTTTAACCAGAGTGACGGGAGAGCGGCATTTCAGAAAACGTGCTTATCTCGGCGAGAAAAAGCGATTTCGGCAATAAAATTTAAAACGCGTGTAAAACATAAACCAAACGATGAAATTGGTTATTTCTTCATGTATAATGATCAACTCGATACTCCCTAGCCCCCCACAGCCTTTTTTTTCATAACACTTTAACCAGAGTGACGGGAGAGCGGCATTTCAGAAAACGTGCTTATCTCGGCGAGAAAAAGCGATTTCGGCAATAAAATTTAAAACGCGTGTAAAACATAAACCAAACGATGAAATTGGTTATTTCTTCATGTATAATGATCAACTCGATACCCCCTAGCCCCCAACAGCCTTTTTTTTTCATAACACTTTAACCAGAGTGACGGGAGAGCGGCATTTCAGAAAACGTGCTTATCTCGGCGAGAAAAAGCGATTTCGGCAATAAAATTTAAAACGCGTGTAAAACATAAACCAAACGATGAAATTGGTTATTTCTTCATGTATAATGATCAACTCGATACTCCCTAGCCCCCAACAGCCTTTTTTTTCATAACACTTTAACCAGAGTGACGGGAGAGCGGCATTTCAGAAAACGTGCTTATCTCGGCGAGAAAAAGCGATTTCGGCAATAAAATTTAAAACGCGTGTAAAACATAAACCAAACGATGAAATTGGTTATTTCTTCATGTATAATGATCAACTCGATACTCCCTAGCCCCCAACAGCCTTTTTTTTCATAACACTTTAACCAGAGTGACGGGAGAGCGGCATTTCAGAAAACGTGCTTATCTCGGCGAGAAAAAGCGATTTCGGCAATAAAATTAAAAACGCGTGTAAAACATAAACCAAACGATAAAATTGGTTATTTCTTCATGTATAATGATCAACTCGAGTCGAGCTCCAGGGAGAGAGGCTGATTTTTCGCTTTTTGAGGCCGACCGACGAACCAGCGCGGGGCGGACTCAAAAGCCCGCAGAGCCGTAGGCACTTAGAAAAGTTTCGCCTTTGGCTGTGAGCTCCAGGGGGAGAGGCTGGTTTTGCGTTATTTCAGGCCGGCCGGAGAACCGGCGCGGGTCGGACGCACAATCCCCGCAGAGCCGTGGGCACTTAGAAAATCTTTGCCAAGTTGGCTGTGAGCGCCTGGTACCTAATATGGAAGTATAGAGGCCGACTTTCGGGCAAGATCACGCCGGGTTAGGCTTCCAGGACCCCGGCTAAGCAATTTTACCGGCCCACCCGGTTCTTTTTTTAACCAGCCCGGTTCTTTTTACACTTCCAGCTGGAGCTCACGAGCGGCTTTTTGGACAAGATCACGCCGGGTTAGGCTTCCAGAGCCCCAGCTATGCAATTTTACCGGCCCGCCCGGTTCTTTTTTTTTAACCAGCCCGGTTCTTTTTACACTTCCAGCTGGAGCTCACGATCGGCTTTTTGGACAAGATCACGCCGTGTTAGGCTTCCAGAGCCCCGGCTAAGCAATTTTACCGGGTCGCCCGGTTCTTTTATTTAACCAGCCCGGTTCTTTTTACACTTCCAGCTGGAGCTCAGCAGCGGCTTTTTGGACAAGATCACGCCGTGTTAGGCTTCCAGAGCCCCGGCTAAGCAATTTTACCTGGTCGCCCGGTTCTTTTTTTTACCAGCCCGGTTCTTTTTACACTTCCAGCTGGAGCTCAGCAGCGGCTTTTTGCACAGTATCACGCCGGGTTAGGCTTCCAGGACCCCGGCTAAGCAATTTTACCGGCCCACCCGGTTCTTTTTTTTAACCAGCCCGGTTCTTTTTACACTTCCAGCTGGAGCTCAGCAGCGGCTTTTTGGACAATATCACGCCGGGTTAGGCTTCCAAGACCCCGGCTAAGCAATTTTACCGGCCCACCCGGTTCTTTTTTTAACCAGCCCGGTTCTTTTTACACTTCCAGCTGAAGCTCACGAGCGGCTTTTTGGACAAGATCACGCCGGGTTAGGCTTCCAGAGCCCCGGCTAAGCAATTTTACCGGCCCGCCCGGTTCTTTTTTTAACCAGCCCGGTTCTTTTTACACTTCCAGCTGGAGTTCACGAGCGGCTTTTTGGACAAGATCACGCCGTGTTAGGCTTCCAGAGCCCCGGCTAAGCAATTTTACCGGGTCGCCCGGTTCTTTTTTTTACCAGCCCGGTTCTTTTTTTAACCAGCCCGGTTCTTTTTACACTTCCAGCTGGAGCTCACGAGCGGCTTTTTGGACAAGATCACGCCGTGTTAGGCTTCCAGAGCCCCGGCTAAGCAATTTTACCGGGCCGCCCGGTTCTTTTTTGAACCAGCCCGGTTCTTTTTTTAACCAGCCCGGTTCTTTTAACACTTCCAGCTTGAGCTCACGAGCGGCTTTTTGGACAAGATCACGCCGTGTTAGGCTTCCAGAGCCCCGGCTAAGCAATTTTACCGGCCCGCCCGGTTCTTTTTTTAACCGGCCCGGTTCTTTTTACACTTCCAGCTGGAGCTCAGCAGCGGCTTTTTGGGCAAGATCACGCCAGGTTAGGCTTCCAGGACCCCGGCTAAGCAATTCCACCGGGCTGCCCGGTTCTTTTTTTTATCCAGCCCCGGTTCTTTTTACACTTCCAGCTGGAGCTCGTGAGCGGCTTTTTGCACAAGATCACGCCGGGTTAGGCTTCCAGGACCCCGGCTAAGCAGATCAACTTGATACTCCCTAGCCCCCAACAGCCCTTTTTTTTTTATAACAAATTAACTAGAATGACGGGAGAGCGACATTTAAGAAAACGTGCTTATCTTGGCGAGAAAAAGCGATTTCGGCAATAAAATTTAAAACGCGTGTAAAACATAAACCAAACGATCAAATTGGTTATTTCTTCATGTATAATGATCAACTCGATACTCCCTAGCCCCCAACAGCCTTTTTTTTCATAACACTTTAACCAGAGTGACGGGAGAGCGGCATTTCAGAAAACGTGCTTATCTCGGCGAGAAAAAGCGATTTCGGCAATAAAATTTAAAACGCGTGTAAAACATAAACCAAACGATGAAATTGGTTATTTCTTCATGTATAATGATCAACTCGATACTCCCTAGCCCCCAACAGCCTTTTTTTTCACAACACTTTAACCAGAGTGACGGGAGACCGGCATTTCAGAAAACGTGCTTATCTCGGCGAGAAAAAGCGATTTCGGCAATAACATTTAAAACGCGTGTAAAACATAAACCAAACGATGAAATTGGTTATTTCTTCATGTATGATGATCAACTCGATACTCCCTAGCCCCCCACAGCCTTTTTTATCATAACACTTTAACCAGAGTGACAGGAGAGCGGCATTTCAGAAAACGTGCTTATCTCGGCGAGAAAAAGCGATTTCGGCAATAAAATTTAAAACGCGTGTAAAACATAAACCAAACGATGAAATTGGTTATTTCTTCATGTATAATGATCAACTCGATACTCCCTAGCCCCCAACAGCCTTTTTTTTCATAACACTTTAACCAGAGTGACGGGAGAGCGGCATTTCAGAAAACGTGCTTATCTCGGCGAGAAAAAGCGATTTCGGCAATAAAATTTAAAACGCGTGTAAAACATAAACCAAACGATGAAATTGGTTATTTCTTCATGTATAATGATCAACTCGATACTCCCTAGCCCCCAACAGCCCTTTTTTTCATAACACTTTAACCAGAGTGACAGGAGAGCGGCATTTCAGAAAACGTGCTTATCTCGGCGAGAAAAAGCGATTTCGGCAATAAAATTTAAAACGCGTGTAAAACATAAACCAAACGATGAAATTGGTTATTTCTTCATGTATAATGATCAACTCGATACTCCCTAGCCCCCAACAGCCTTTTTTTTCATAACACTTTAACCAGAGTGACGGGAGAGCGGCATTTCAGAAAACGTGCTTATCTCGGCGAGAAAAAGCGATTTCGGCAATAAAATTTAAAACGCGTGTAAAACATAAACCAAACGATGAAATTGGTTATTTCTTCATGTATAATGATCAACTCGATACTCCCTAGCCCCCAACAGCCTTTTTTTTCATAACACTTTAACCAGAGTGACGGGAGAGCGGCATTTCAGAAAACGTGCTTATCTCGGCGAGAAAAAGCGGTTTCGCCAATAAAATTTAAAACGCGTGTAAAACATAAACCAAACGATGAAATTGGTTATTTCTTCATGTATAATGATCAACTCGATACTCCCTAGCCCCCAACAGCCTTTTTTTTCACAACACTTTAACCAGAGTGACGGGAGAGCGGCATTTCAGAAAACGTGCTTATCTCGGCGAGAAAAAGCGATTTCGGCAATAACATTTAAAACGCGTGTAAAACATAAACCAAACGATGAAATTTGTTATTTCTTCATGTATAATGATCAACTCGATACTCCCTAGCCCCCAACAGCCTTTTTTTTCATAACACTTTAACCAGAGTGACGGGAGAGCGGCATTTCAGAAAACGTGCTTATCTCGGCGAGAAAAAGCGATTTCGGCAATAAAATTAAAAACGCGTGTAAAACATAAACCAAACGATGAAATTGGTTATTTCTTCATGTATAATGATCAACTCGATACTCCCTAGCCCCCAACAGCCTTTTTTTTCATAACACTTTAACCAGAGTGACGGGAGAGCGGCATTTGAGAAAACGTGCTTATCTCGGCGAGAAAAAGCGATTTCGGCAATAAAATTTAAAACGCGTGTAAAACATAAACCAAACGATGAAATTGGTTATTTCTTCATGTATAATGATCAACTCGATACTCCCTAGCCCCCAACAGCCTTTTTTTTCATAACACTTTAACCAGAGTGACGGGAGAGCGGCATTTCAGAAAACGTGCTTATCTCGGCGAGAAAAAGCGATTTCGGCAATAAAATTTAAAACGCGTGTAAAACATAAACCAAACGATGAAATTGGTTATTTCTTCATGTATAATGATCAACTCGATACTCCCTAGCCCCCAACAGCCTTTTTTGTCATAACACTTTAACCAGAGTGACGGGAGAGCGGCATTTCAGAAAACGTGCTTATCTCGGCGAGAAAAAGCGATTTCGGCAATAAAATTTAAAACGCGTGTAAAACATAAACCAAACGATGAAATTGGTTATTTCTTCATGTATAATGATCAACTCGATACTCCCTAGCCCCCAACAGCCTTTTTTTTCATAACACTTTAACCAGAGTGACGGGAGAGCGGCATTTCAGAAAACGTGCTTATCTCGGCGAGAAAAAGCGATTTCGGCAATAAAATTAAAAACGCGTGTAAAACATAAACCAAACGATGAAATTGGTTATTTCTTCATGTATAATGATCAACTCGATACTCCCTAGCCCCCAACAGCCTTTTTTTTCATAACACTTTAACCAGAGTGACGGGAGAGCGGCATTTCAGAAAACGTGCTTATCTCGGCGAGAAAAAGCGATTTCGGCAATAAAATTTAAAACGCGTGTAAAACATAAACCAAACGATGAAATTGGTTATTTCTTCATGTATAATGATCAACTCGATACTCCCTAGCCCCCAACAGCCCTTTTTTTCATAACACTTTAACCAGAGTGACAGGAGAGCGGCATTTCAGAAAACGTGCTTATCTCGGCGAGAAAAAGCGATTTCGGCAATAAAATTTAAAACGCGTGTAAAACATAAACCAAACGATGAAATTGGTTATTTCTTCATGTATAATGATCAACTCGATACTCCCTAGCCCCCAACAGCCTTTTTTTTCATAACACTTTAACCAGAGTGACGGGAGAGCGGCATTTCAGAAAACGTGCTTATCTCGGCGAGAAAAAGCGATTTCGGCAATAAAATTTAAAACGCGTGTAAAACATAAACCAAACGATGAAATTGGTTATTTCTTCATGTATAATGATCAACTCGATACTCCCTAGCCCCCAACAGCCTTTTTTTTCATAACACTTTAACCAGAGTGACGGGAGAGCGGCATTTCAGAAAACGTGCTTATCTCGGCGAGAAAAAGCGATTTCGCCAATAAAATTTAAAACGCGTGTAAAACATAAACCAAACGATGAAATTGGTTATTTCTTCATGTATAATGATCAACTCGATACTCCCTAGCCCCCAACAGCCTTTTTTTTCACAACACTTTAACCAGAGTGACGGGAGAGCGGCATTTCAGAAAACGTGCTTATCTCGGCGAGAAAAAGCGATTTCGGCAATAACATTTAAAACGCGTGTAAAACATAAACCAAACGATGAAATTTGTTATTTCTTCATGTATAATGATCAACTCGATACTCCCTAGCCCCCAACAGCCTTTTTTTTCATAACACTTTAACCAGAGTGACGGGAGAGCGGCATTTCAGAAAACGTGCTTATCTCGGCGAGAAAAAGCGATTTCGGCAATAAAATTAAAAACGCGTGTAAAACATAAACCAAACGATGAAATTGGTTATTTCTTCATGTATAATGATCAACTCGATACTCCCTAGCCCCCAACAGCCTTTTTTTTCATAACACTTTAACCAGAGTGACGGGAGAGCGGCATTTCAGAAAACGTGCTTATCTCGGCGAGAAAAAGCGATTTCGGCAATAAAATTTAAAACGCGTGTAAAACATAAACCAAACGATGAAATTGGTTATTTCTTCATGTATAATGATCAACTCGATACTCCCTAGCCCCCCACAGCCTTTTTTTTCATAACACTTTAACCAGAGTGACGGGAGAGCGGCATTTCAGAAAACGTGCTTATCTCGGCGAGAAAAAGCGATTTCGGCAATAAAATTTAAAACGCGTGTAAAACATAAACCAAACGATGAAATTGGTTATTTCTTCATGTATAATGATCAACTCGATACCCCCTAGCCCCCAACAGCCTTTTTTTTTCATAACACTTTAACCAGAGTGACGGGAGAGCGGCATTTCAGAAAACGTGCTTATCTCGGCGAGAAAAAGCGATTTCGGCAATAAAATTTAAAACGCGTGTAAAACATAAACCAAACGATGAAATTGGTTATTTCTTCATGTATAATGATCAACTCGATACTCCCTAGCCCCCAACAGCCTTTTTTTTCATAACACTTTAACCAGAGTGACGGGAGAGCGGCATTTCAGAAAACGTGCTTATCTCGGCGAGAAAAAGCGATTTCGGCAATAAAATTTAAAACGCGTGTAAAACATAAACCAAACGATGAAATTGGTTATTTCTTCATGTATAATGATCAACTCGATACTCCCTAGCCCCCAACAGCCTTTTTTTTCATAACACTTTAACCAGAGTGACGGGAGAGCGGCATTTCAGAAAACGTGCTTATCTCGGCGAGAAAAAGCGATTTCGGCAATAAAATTAAAAACGCGTGTAAAACATAAACCAAACGATAAAATTGGTTATTTCTTCATGTATAATGATCAACTCGATACTCCCTAGCCCCCAACAGCCTTTTTTTTTCATAACACTTTAACCAGAGTGACGGGAGAGCGGCATTTCAGAAAACGTGCTTATCTCGGCGAGAAAAAGCGATTTCGGCAATAAAATTTAAAACGCGTGTAAAACATAAACCAAACGATGAAATTGGTTATTTCTTCATGTATAATGATCAACTCGATACTCCCTAGCCCCCAACAGCCTTTTTTTTTTATAACACTTTAACCAGAGTGACGGGAGAGCGGCATTTCAGAAAACGTGCTTATCTCGGCGAGAAAAAGCGATTTCGGCAATAAAATTTAAAACGCGTGTAAAACATAAACCAAACGATGAAATTGGTTATTTCTTCATGTATAATGATCAACTCGATACCCCCTAGCCCACAACAGCCTTTTTTTTCATAACACTTTAACCAGAGTGACGGGAGAGCGGCATTTCAGAAAACGTGCTTATCTCGGCGAGAAAAAGCGATTTCGGCAATAAAATTTAAAACGCGTGTAAAACATAAACCAAACGATGAAATTGGTTATTTCTTCATGTATAATGATCAACTCGATACTCCCTAGCCCCCAACAGCCTTTTTTTTCATAACACTTTAACCAGAGTGACGGGAGAGCGGCATTTCAGAAAACGTGCTTATCTCGGCGAGAAAAAGCGATTTCGGCAATAAAATTTAAAACGCGTGTAAAACATAAACCAAACGATGAAATTGGTTATTTC
Source organism: Syngnathus leptorhynchus (assembly GCF_054491065.1). NCBI lineage: Eukaryota > Metazoa > Chordata > Actinopteri > Syngnathiformes > Syngnathidae > Syngnathus > Syngnathus leptorhynchus. The sequence goes on along the minus strand of NW_028232095.1, from coordinate 211,972 downwards.
TTCATGTATAATGATCAACTCGATACTCCCTAGCCCCCAACAGCCTTTTTTTTCATAACACTTTAACCAGAGTGACGGGAGAGCGGCATTTCAGAAAACGTGCTTATCTCGGCGAGAAAAAGCGATTTCGGCAATAAAATTTAAAACGCGTGTAAAACATAAACCAAACGATGAAATTGGTTATTTCTTCATGTATAATGATCAACTCGATACTCCCTAGCCCCCAACAGCCTTTTTTTTCATAACACTTTAACCAGAGTGACGGGAGAGCGGCATTTCAGAAAACGTGCTTATCTCGGCGAGAAAAAGCGATTTCGGCAATAACATTTAAAACGCGTGTAAAACATAAACCAAACGATGAAATTTGTTATTTCTTCATGTATAATGATCAACTCGATACTCCCTAGCCCCCAACAGCCTTTTTTTTCATAACACTTTAACCAGAGTGACGGGAGAGCGGCATTTCAGAAAACGTGCTTATCTCGGCGAGAAAAAGCGATTTCGGCAATAAAATTAAAAACGCGTGTAAAACATAAACCAAACGATGAAATTGGTTATTTCTTCATGTATAATGATCAACTCGATACTCCCTAGCCCCCAACAGCCTTTTTTTTCATAACACTTTAACCAGAGTGACGGGAGAGCAGCATTTCAGAAAACGTGCTTATCTCGGCGAGAAAAAGCGATTTCGGCAATAAAATTTAAAACGCGTGTAAAACATAAACCAAACGATGAAATTGGTTATTTCTTCATGTATAATGATCAACTCGATACTCCCTAGCCCCCCACAGCCTTTTTTTTCATAACACTTTAACCAGAGTGACGGGAGAGCGGCATTTCAGAAAACGTGCTTATCTCGGCGAGAAAAAGCGATTTCGGCAATAAAATTTAAAACGCGTGTAAAACATAAACCAAACGATGAAATTGGTTATTTCTTCATGTATAATGATCAACTCGATACCCCCTAGCCCCCAACAGCCTTTTTTTTCATAACACTTTAACCAGAGTGACGGGAGAGCGGCATTTCAGAAAACGTGCTTATCTCGGCGAGAAAAAGCGATTTCGGCAATAAAATTTAAAACGCGTGTAAAACATAAACCAAACGATGAAATTGGTTATTTCTTCATGTATAATGATCAACTCGATACCCCCTAGCCCCCAACAGCCTTTTTTTTCATAACACTTTAACCAGAGTGACGGGAGAGCGGCATTTCAGAAAACGTGCTTATCTCGGCGAGAAAAAGCGATTTCGGCAATAAAATTTAAAACGCGTGTAAAACATAAACCAAACGATGAAATTGGTTATTTCTTCATGTATAATGATCAACTCGATACTCCCTAGCCCCCAACAGCCTTTTTTTTCATAACACTTTAACCAGAGTGACGGGAGAGCGGCATTTCAGAAAACGTGCTTATCTCGGCGAGAAAAAGCGATTTCGGCAATAAAATTTAAAACGCGTGTAAAACATAAACCAAACGATGAAATTGGTTATTTCTTCATGTATAATGATCAACTCGATACTCCCTAGCCCCCAACAGCCTTTTTTGTCATAACACTTTAACCAGAGTGACGGGAGAGCGGCATTTCAGAAAACGTGCTTATCTCGGCGAGAAAAAGCGATTTCGGCAATAAAATTTAAAACGCGTGTAAAACATAAACCAAACGATGAAATTGGTTATTTCTTCATGTATAATGATCAACTCGATACTCCCTAGCCCCCAACAGCCTTTTTTTTCATAACACTTTAACCAGAGTGACGGGAGAGCGGCATTTCAGAAAACGTGCTTATCTCGGCGAGAAAAAGCGATTTCGGCAATAAAATTAAAAACGCGTGTAAAACATAAACCAAACGATGAAATTGGTTATTTCTTCATGTATAATGATCAACTCGATACTCCCTAGCCCCCAACAGCCTTTTTTTTCATAACACTTTAACCAGAGTGACAGGAGAGCGGCATTTCAGAAAACGTGCTTATCTCGGCGAGAAAAAGCGATTTCGGCAATAAAATTTAAAACGCGTGTAAAACATAAACCAAACGATGAAATTGGTTATTTCTTCATGTATAATGATCAACTCGATACTCCCTAGCCCCCAACAGCCTTTTTTTTCATAACACTTTAACCAGAGTGACAGGAGAGCGGCATTTCAGAAAACGTGCTTATCTCGGCGAGAAAAAGCGATTTCGGCAATAAAATTTAAAACGCGTGTAAAACATAAACCAAACGATGAAATTGGTTATTTCTTCATGTATAATGATCAACTCGATACTCCCTAGCCCCCAACAGCCTTTTTTTTCATAACACTTTAACCAGAGTGACGGGAGAGCGGCATTTCAGAAAACGTGCTTATCTCGGCGAGAAAAAGCGATTTCGGCAATAAAATTTAAAACGCGTGTAAAACATAAACCAAACGATGAAATTGGTTATTTCTTCATGTATAATGATCAACTCGATACTCCCTAGCCCCCAACAGCCTTTTTTTTCATAACACTTTAACCAGAGTGACGGGAGAGCGGCATTTCAGAAAACGTGCTTATCTCGGCGAGAAAAAGCGATTTCGGCAATAAAATTTAAAACGCGTGTAAAACATAAACCAAACGATGAAATTGGTTATTTCTTCATGTATAATGATCAACTCGATACTCCCTAGCCCCCAACAGCCTTTTTTTTCCACAACACTTTAACCAGAGTGACGGGCGAGCGGCATTTCAGAAAACGTGCTTATCTCGGCGAGAAAAAGCGATTTCGGCAATAACATTTAAAACGCGTGTAAAACATAAACCAAACGATGAAATTGGTTATTTCTTCATGTATAATGATCAACTCGATACTCCCTAGCCCCCCACAGCCTTTTTTTTCATAACACTTTAACCAGAGTGACGGGAGAGCGGCATTTCAGAAAACGTGCTTATCTCGGCGAGAAAAAGCGATTTCGGCAATAACATTTAAAACGCGTGTAAAACATAAACCAAACGATGAAATTTGTTATTTCTTCATGTATAATGATCAACTCGACACTCCCTAGCCCCCAACAGCCTTTTTTTTCATAACACTTTAACCAGAGTGACGGGAGAGCGGCATTTCAGAAAACGTGCTTATCTCGGCGAGAAAAAGCGATTTCGGCAATAAAATTAAAAACGCGTGTAAAACATAAACCAAACGATGAAATTTGTTATTTCTTCATGTATAATGATCAACTCGATACTCCCTAGCCCCCAACAGCCTTTTTTTTCATAACACTTTAACCAGAGTGACGGGAGAGCGGCATTTCAGAAAACGTGCTTATCTCGGCGAGAAAAAGCGATTTCGGCAATAAAATTTAAAACGCGTGTAAAACATAAACCAAACGATGAAATTGGTTATTTCTTCATGTATAATGATCAACTCGATACTCCCTAGCCCCCCACAGCCTTTTTTTTCATAACACTTTAACCAGAGTGACGGGAGAGCGGCATTTCAGAAAACGTGCTTATCTCGGCGAGAAAAAGCGATTTCGGCAATAAAATTTAAAACGCGTGTAAAACATAAACCAAACGATGAAATTGGTTATTTCTTCATGTATAATGATCAACTCGATACCCCCTAGCCCCCAACAGCCTTTTTTTTCATAACACTTTAACCAGAGTGACGGGAGAGCGGCATTTCAGAAAACGTGCTTATCTCGGCGAGAAAAAGCGATTTCGGCAATAAAATTTAAAACGCGTGTAAAACATAAACCAAACGATGAAATTGGTTATTTCTTCATGTATAATGATCAACTCGATACTCCCTAGCCCCCAACAGCCTTTTTTTTCATAACACTTTAACCAGAGTGACGGGAGAGCGGCATTTCAGAAAACGTGCTTATCTCGGCGAGAAAAAGCGATTTCGGCAATAAAATTTAAAACGCGTGTAAAACATAAACCAAACGATGAAATTGGTTATTTCTTCATGTATAATGATCAACTCGATACTCCCTAGCCCCCAACAGCCTTTTTTTTCATAACACTTTAACCAGAGTGACGGGAGAGCGGCATTTCAGAAAACGTGCTTATCTCGGCGAGAAAAAGCGATTTCGGCAATAAAATTTAAAACGCGTGTAAAACATAAACCAAACGATGAAATTGGTTATTTCTTCATGTATAATGATCAACTCGATACTCCCTAGCCCCCAACAGCCTTTTTTGTCATAACACTTTAACCAGAGTGACGGGAGAGCGGCATTTCAGAAAACGTGCTTATCTCGGCGAGAAAAAGCGATTTCGGCAATAAAATTTAAAACGCGTGTAAAACATAAACCAAACGATGAAATTGGTTATTTCTTCATGTATAATGATCAACTCGATACTCCCTAGCCCCCAACAGCCTTTTTTTTCATAACACTTTAACCAGAGTGACGGGAGAGCGGCATTTCAGAAAACGTGCTTATCTCGGCGAGAAAAAGCGATTTCGGCAATAAAATTAAAAACGCGTGTAAAACATAAACCAAACGATGAAATTGGTTATTTCTTCATGTATAATGATCAACTCGATACTCCCTAGCCCCCAACAGCCTTTTTTTTCATAACACTTTAACCAGAGTGACGGGAGAGCGGCATTTCAGAAAACGTGCTTATCTCGGCGAGAAAAAGCGATTTCGGCAATAAAATTTAAAACGCGTGTAAAACATAAACCAAACGATGAAATTGGTTATTTCTTCATGTATAATGATCAACTCGATACTCCCTAGCCCCCAACAGCCTTTTTTTTTCATAACACTTTAACCAGAGTGACAGGAGAGCGGCATTTCAGAAAACGTGCTTATCTCGGCGAGAAAAAGCGATTTCGGCAATAAAATTTAAAACGCGTGTAAAACATAAACCAAACGATGAAATTGGTTATTTCTTCATGTATAATGATCAACTCGATACTCCCTAGCCCCCAACAGCCTTTTTTTTCATAACACTTTAACCAGAGTGACGGGAGAGCGGCATTTCAGAAAACGTGCTTATCTCGGCGAGAAAAAGCGATTTCGGCAATAAAATTTAAAACGCGTGTAAAACATAAACCAAACGATGAAATTGGTTATTTCTTCATGTATAATGATCAACTCGATACTCCCTAGCCCCCAACAGCCTTTTTTTTCATAACACTTTAACCAGAGTGACGGGAGAGCGGCATTTCAGAAAACGTGCTTATCTCGGCGAGAAAAAGCGATTTCGGCAATAAAATTTAAAACGCGTGTAAAACATAAACCAAACGATGAAATTGGTTATTTCTTCATGTATAATGATCAACTCGATACTCCCTAGCCCCCAACAGCCTTTTTTTTCACAACACTTTAACCAGAGTGACTGGAGAGCGGCATTTCAGAAAACGTGCTTATCTCGGCGAGAAAAAGCGATTTCGGCAATAAAATTTAAAACGCGTGTAAAACATAAACCAAACGATGAAATTTGTTATTTCTTCATGTATAATGATCAACTCGATACTCCCTAGCCCCCAACAGCCTTTTTTTTCATAACACTTTAACCAGAGTGACGGGAGAGCGGCATTTCAGAAAACGTGCTTATCTCGGCGAGAAAAAGCGATTTCGGCAATAAAATTAAAAACGCGTGTAAAACATAAACCAAACGATGAAATTGGTTATTTCTTCATGTATAATGATCAACTCGATACTCCCTAGCCCCCAACAGCCTTTTTTTTCATAACACTTTAACCAGAGTGACGGGAGAGCGGCATTTCAGAAAAAAGTGCTTATCTCGGCGAGAAAAAGCGATTTCGGCAATAAAATTAAAAACGCGTGTAAAACATAAACCAAACGATGAAATTGGTTATTTCTTCATGTATAATGATCAACTCGATACTCCCTAGCCCCCAACAGCCTTTTTTTTCATAACACTTTAACCAGAGTGACGGGAGAGCGGCATTTCAGAAAACGTGCTTATCTCGGCGAGAAAAAGCGATTTCGGCAATAAAATTTAAAACGCGTGTAAAACATAAACCAAACGATGAAATTGGTTATTTCTTCATGTATAATGATCAACTCGATACTCCCTAGCCCCCAACAGCCTTTTTTTTCATAACACTTTAACCAGAGTGACGGGTGAGCGGCATTTCAGAAAACGTGCTTATCTCGGCGAGAAAAAGCGATTTCGGCAATAAAATTTAAAACGCGTGTAAAACATAAACCAAACGATGAAATTGGTTATTTCTTCATGTATAATGATCAACTCGATACTCCCTAGCCCCCAGTAGCCTTTTTTCTCATAACACTTTAACCAGAGTGACGGGAGAGCGGCATTTCAGAAAACGTGCTTATCTCGGCGAGAAAAAGCGATTTCGGCAATAAAATTTAAAACGCGTGTAAAACATAAACCAAACGATGAAATTGGTTATTTCTTCATGTATAATGATCAACTCGATACTCCCTAGCCCAACAGCCTTTTTTTTCATAACACTTTAACCAGAGTGACGGGAGAGCGGCATTTCAGAAAACGTGCTTATCTCGGCGAGAAAAAGCGATTTCGGCAATAACATTTAAAACGCGTGTAAAACATAAATCAAACGATGAAATTGGTTATTTCTTCATGTATAATGATCAACTCGATACTCCCTAGCCCCCCACAGCCTTTTTTTTCCATAACACTTTAACCAGAGTGACGGGAGAGCGGCATTTCAGAAAACGTGCTTATCTCAGCGAGAAAAAGCGATTTCGGCAATAAAATTTAAAACGCGTGTAAAACATAAACCAAACGATGAAATTGGTTATTTCTTCATGTATAATGATCAACTCGATACTCCCTAGCCCCCAACAGCCTTTTTTTTCATAACACTTTAACCAGAGTGACGGGAGAGCGGCATTTCAGAAAACGTGCTTATCTCGGCGAGAAAAAGCGATTTCGGCAATAAAATTTAAAACGCGTGTAAAACATAAACCAAACGATGAAATTGGTTATTTCTTCATGTATAACGATCAACTCGATACTCCCTAGCCCCCAACAGCCTTTTCTTTCATAACACTTTAACCAGAGTGACGGGAGAGTGGCATTTCAGAAAACGTGCTTATCTCGGCGAGAAAAAGCGATTTCGGCAATAAAATTTAAAACGCGTGTAAAACATAAACCAAACGATGAAATTGGTTATTTCTTCATGTATAATGATCAACTCGATACTCCCTAGCCCCCAACAGCCTTTTTTTTCATAACACTTTAACCAGAGTGACGGGAGAGCGGCATTTCAGAAAACGTGCTTATCTCGGCGAGAAAAAGCGATTTCGGCAATAAAATTTAAAACGCGTGTAAAACATAAACCAAACGATGAAATTGGTTATTTCTTCATGTATAATGATCAACTCGATACTCCCTAGCCCCCAACAGCCTTTTTTTTCATAACACTTTAACCAGAGTGACGGGAGAGCGGCATTTCAGAAAACGTGCTTATCTCGGCGAGAAAAAGCGATTTCGGCAATAAAATTTAAAACGCGTGTAAAACATAAACCAAACGATGAAATTGGTTATTTCTTCATGTATAATGATCAACTCAATACTCCCTGGCCCCCAACAGCCTTTTTTTTCATAAGACTTTAACTAGAGTGACGGGAGAGCGGCATTTCAGAAAACGTGCTTATCTCGGCGAGAAAAAGCGATTTCGGCAATAAAATTTAAAACGCGTGTAAAACATAAACCAAACGATGAAATTGGTTATTTCTTCATGTATAATGATCAACTCGATACTCCCTAGCCCCCAACAGCCTTTTTTTTCATAACACTTTAACCAGAGTGACGGGAGAGCGGCATTTCAGAAAACGTGCTTATCTCGGCGAGAAAAAGCGATTTCGGCAATAAAATTTAAAACGCGTGTAAAACATAAACCAAACGATGAAATTGGTTATTTCTTCATGTATAATGATCAACTCGATACTCCCTAGCCCCCAACAGCCTTTTTTTTCATAACACTTTAACCAGAGTGACGGGAGAGCGGCATTTCAGAAAACGTGCTTATCTCGGCGAGAAAAAGCGATTTCGGCAATAAAATTTAAAACGCGTGTAAAACATAAACCAAACGATGAAATTGGTTATTTCTTCATGTATAATGATCAACTCGATACTCCCTAGCCCCCAACAGCCTTTTTTTTCACAACACTTTAACCAGAGTGACGGGAGAGCGGCATTTCAGAAAACGTGCTTATCTCGGCGAGAAAAAGCGATTTCGGCAATAAAATTTAAAACGCGTGTAAAACATAAACCAAACGATGAAATTGGTTATTTCTTCATGTATAATGATCAACTCGAGTCGAGCTCCAGGGAGAGAGGCTGATTTTTCGCTTTTTGAGGCCGACCGACGAACCGGCGCGGGGCGGACTCAAAAGCCCGCAGAGCCGTAGGCACTTAGAAAAGTTTCGCCTTTGGCTGTGAGCTCCAGGGGGAGAGGCTGGTTTTGCGTTATTTCAGGCCGGCTGGAGAACCGGCGCGGGTCGGACGCACAATCCCCGCAGAGCCGTGGGCACTTAGAAAATCTTTGCCAAGTTGGCTGTGAGCGCCTGGTACCTAATATGGAAGTATAGAGGCCGACTTTCGGGCAAGATCACGCCGGGTTAGGCTTCCAGGACCCCGGCTAAGCAATTTTACCGGCCCACCCGGTTCTTTTTTTAACCAGCCCGGTTCTTTTTACACTTCCAGCTGGAGCTCACGAGCGGCTTTTTGGACAAGATCACGCCGGGTTAGGCTTCCAGAGCCCCAGCTAAGCAATTTTACCGGCCCGCCCGGTTCTTTTTTTTAACCAGCCCGGTTCTTTTTACACTTCCAGCTGGAGCTCACGAGCGGCTTTTTGGACAAGATCACGACGTGTTAGGCTTCCAGAGCCCCGGCTAAGCAATTTTACCGGGTCGCCCGGTTCTTTTTTTTATCCAGCCCCGGTTCTTTTTACACTTCCAGCTGGAGCTCGGGAGCGGCTTTTTGCACAAGATCACGCCGGGTTAGGCTTCCAGGACCCCGGCTAAGCAGATCAACTTGATACTCCCTAGCCCCCAACAGCCCTTTTTTTTTTATAACAAATAAACTAGAATGACGGGAGAGCGACATTTAAGAAAACGTGCTTATCTTGGCGAGAAAAAGCGATTTCGGCAATAAAATTTAAAACGCGTGTAAAACATAAACCAAACGATCAAATTGGTTATTTCTTCATGTATAATGATCAACTCAATACTCCCTGGCCCCCAACAGCCTTTTTTTTCATAAGACTTTAACTAAAGTGACGGGAGAGCGGCATTTCAGAAAATGTGCTTATCTCGGCGAGAAAAAGCGATTTCGGCAATAAAATTTAAAACGCGTGTAAAACATAAACCAAACGATGAAATTGGTTATTTCTTCATGTATAATGATCAACTCGATACTCCCTAGCCCCCAACAGCCTTTTTTTTCATAACACTTTAACCAGAGTGACGGGAGAGCGGCATTTCAGAAAACGTGCTTATCTCGGCGAGAAAAAGCGATTTCGGCAATAAAATTTAAAACGCGTGTAAAACATAAACCAAACGATGAAATTGGTTATTTCTTCATGTATAATGATCAACTCGATACTCCCTAGCCCCCAACAGCCTTTTTTTTCATAACACTTTAACCAGAGTGACGGGAGAGCGGCATTTCAGAAAACGTGCTTATCTCGGCGAGAAAAAGCGATTTCGGCAATAAAATTTAAAACGCGTGTAAAACATAAACCAAACGATGAAATTGGTTATTTCTTCATGTATAATGATCAACTCGATACTCCCTAGCCCCCAACAGCCTTTTTTTTCATAACACTTTAACCAGAGTGACGGGAGAGCGGCATTTCAGAAAACGTGCTTATCTCGGCGAGAAAAAGCGATTTCGGCAATAAAATTTAAAACGCGTGTAAAACATAAACCAAACGATGAAATTGGTTATTTCTTCATGTATAATGATCAACTCGATACTCCCTAGCCCCCAACAACCTTTTTTTTCATAACACTTTAACCAGAGTGACGGGAGAGCGGCATTTCAGAAAACGTGCTTATCTCGGCGAGAAAAAGCGATTTCGGCAATAAAATTTAAAACGCGTGTAAAACATAAACCAAACGATGAAATTGGTTATTTCTTCATGTATAATGATCAACTCGATACTCCCTAGCCCCCAACAGCCTTTTTTTTCACAACACTTTAACCAGAGTGACGGGAGAGCGGCATTTCAGAAAACGTGCTTATCTCGGCGAGAAAAAGCGATTTCGGCAATAACATTTAAAACGCGTGTAAAACATAAACCAAACGATGAAATTGGTTATTTCTTCATGTATAATGATCAACTCGATACTCCCTAGCCCCCCACAGCCTTTTTTTTCATAACACTTTAACCAGAGTGACAGGAGAGCGGCATTTCAGAAAACGTGCTTATCTCGGCGAGAAAAAGCGATTTCGGCAATAAAATTTAAAACGCGTGTAAAACATAAACCAAACGATGAAATTGGTTATTTCTTCATGTATAATGATCAACTCAATACTCCCTAGCCCCCAACAGCCTTTTTTTTTCATAACATTTTAACCAGAGTGACGGGAGAGCGGCATTTCAGAAAACGTGCTTATCTCGGCGAGAAAAAGCGATTTCGGCAATAAAATTTAAAACGCGTGTAAAACATAAACCAAACGATGAAATTGGTTATTTCTTCATGTATAATGATCAACTCGATACTCCCTAGCCCCCAACAGCCTTTTTTTTCATAACACTTTAACCAGAGTGACGGGAGAGCGGCATTTCAGAAAACGTGCTTATCTCGGCGAGAAAAAGCGATTTCGGCAATAAAATTTAAAACGCGTGTAAAACATAAACCAAACGATGAAATTGGTTATTTCTTCATGTATAATGATCAACTCGATACTCCCTAGCCCCCAACAGCCTGTTTTTTCATAACACTTCAACCAGAGTGACGGGAGAGCGGCATTTCAGAAAACGTGCTTATCTCGGCGAGAAAAAGCGATTTCGGCAATAAAATTTAAAACGCGTGTAAAACATAAACCAAACGATGAAACTGGTTATTTCTTCATGTATAATAATCAACTCGATACTCCCTAGCCCCCAACAGCCTTTTTTTTCATAACACTTTAACCAGAGTGACGGGAGAGCGGCATTTGAGAAAACGTGCTTATCTCGGCGAGAAAAAGCGATTTCGGCAATAAAATTTAAAACGCGTGTAAAACATAAACCAAACGATGAAACTGGTTATTTCTTCATGTATAATAATCAACTCGATACTCCCTAGCCCCCAACAGCCTTTTTTTTCATAACACTTTAACCAGAGTGACGGGAGAGCGGCATTTGAGAAAACGTGCTTATCTCGGCGAGAAAAAGCGATTTCGGCAATAAAATTTAAAACGCGTGTAAAACATAAACCAAACGATGAAATTGGTTATTTCTTCATGTATAATGATCAACTCGATACTCCCTAGCCCCCAACAGCCTTTTTTTTCATAACACTTTAACCAGAGTGACAGGAGAGCGGCATTTCAGAAAACGTGCTTATCTCGGCGAGAAAAAGCGATTTCGGCAATAAAATTTAAAACGCGTGTAAAACATAAACCAAACGATGAAATTGGTTATTTCTTCATGTATAATGATCAACTCGATACTCCCTAGCCCCCAACAGCCTTTTTTTTCATAACACTTTAACCAGAGTGACGGGAGAGCGGCATTTCAGAAAACGTGCTTATCTCGGCGAGAAAAAGCGATTTCGGCAATAAAATTTAAAACGCGTGTAAAACATAAACCAAACGATGAAATTGGTTATTTCTTCATGTATAATGATCAACTCGATACTCCCTAGCCCCCAAAAGCCTTTTTTTTCATAACACTTTAACCAGAGTGACGGGAGAGCGGCATTTCAGAAAACGTGCTTATCTCGGCGAGAAAAAGCGATTTCGCCAATAAAATTTAAAACGCGTGTAAAACATAAACCAAACGATGAAATTGGTTATTTCTTCATTTATAATGATCAACTCGATACTCCCTAGCCCCCAACAGCCTTTTTTTTCACAACACTTTAACCAGAGTGACGGGAGAGCGGCATTTCAGAAAACGTGCTTATCTCGGCGAGAAAAAGCGATTTCGGCAATAACATTTAAAACGCGTGTAAAACATAAACCAAACGATGAAATTTGTTATTTCTTCATGTATAATGATCAACTCGATACTCCCTAGCCCCCAACAGCATTTTTTTTCATAACACTTTAACCAGAGTGACCGGAGAGCGGCATTTCAGAAAACGTGCTTATCTCGGCGAGAAAAAGCGATTTCGGCAATAAAATTAAAAACGCGTGTAAAACATAAACCAAACGATGAAATTGGTTTATTTCTTCATGTATAATGATCAACTCGATACTCCCTAGCCCCCAAAAGCCTTTTTTTTCATAACACTTTAACCAGAGTGACGGGAGAGCGGCATTTCAGAAAACGTGCTTATCTCGGCGAGAAAAAGCGATTTCGGCAATAAAATTTAAAACGCGTGTAAAACATAAACCAAACGATGAAATTGGTTATTTCTTCATGTATAATGATCAACTCGATACTCCCTAGCCCCCCACAGCCTTTTTTTCATAACACTTTAACCAGAGTGACGGGAGAGCGGCATTTCAGAAAACGTGCTTATCTCGGCGAGAAAAAGCGATTTCGGCAATAACATTTAAAACGCGTGTAAAACATAAACCAAACGATGAAATTTGTTATTTCTTCATGTATAATGATCAACTCGATACTCCCTAGCCCCCAACAGCATTTTTTTTCATAACACTTTAACCAGAGTGACCGGAGAGCGGCATTTCAGAAAACGTGCTTATCTCGGCGAGAAAAAGCGATTTCGGCAATAAAATTAAAAACGCGTGTAAAACATAAACCAAACGATGAAATTGGTTATTTCTTCATGTATAATGATCAACTCGATACTCCCTAGCCCCCAACAGCCTTTTTTTTCATAACACTTTAACCAGAGTGACGGGAGAGCGGCATTTCAGAAAACGTGCTTATCTCGGCGAGAAAAAGCGATTTCGGCAATAAAATTTAAAACGCGTGTAAAACATAAACCAAACGATGAAATTGGTTATTTCTTCATGTATAATGATCAACTCGATACTCCCTAGCCCCCCACAGCCTTTTTTTTCATAACACTTTAACCAGAGTGACGGGAGAGCGGCATTTCAGAAAACGTGCTTATCTCGGCGAGAAAAAGCGATTTCGGCAATAAAATTTAAAACGCGTGTAAAACATAAACCAAACGATGAAATTGGTTATTTCTTCATGTATAATGATCAACTCGATACTCCCTAGCCCCCAACAGCCTTTTTTTTCATAACACTTTAACCAGAGTGACGGGAGAGCGGCATTTCAGAAAACGTGCTTATCTCGGCGAGAAAAAGCGATTTCGCCAATAAAATTTAAAACGCATGTAAAACATAAACCAAACGATGAAATTGGTTATTTCTTCATGTATAATGATCAACTCGATACTCCCTAGCCCCCAACAGCCTTTTTTTTCACAACACTTTAACCAGAGTGACGGGAGAGCGGCATTTCAGAAAACGTGCTTATCTCGGCGAGAAAAAGCGATTTCGGCAATAACATTTAAAACGCGTGTAAAACATAAACCAAACGATGAAATTTGTTATTTCTTCATGTATAATGATCAACTCGATACTCCCTAGCCCCCAACAGCCTTTTTTTTCATAACACTTTAACCAGAGTGACGGGAGAGCGGCATTTCAGAAAACGTGCTTATCTCGGCGAGAAAAAGCGATTTCGGCAATAAAATTTAAAACGCGTGTAAAACATAAACCAAACGATGAAATTGGTTATTTCTTCATGTATAATGATCAACTCGATACTCCCTAGCCCCCAACAGCCTTTTTTTTCATAACACTTTAACCAGAGTGACGGGAGAGCGGCATTTCAGAAAACGTGCTTATCTCGGCGAGAAAAAGCGATTTTGCCAATAAAATTTAAAACGCGTGTAAAACATAAACCAAACGATGAAATTGGTTATTTCTTCATTTATAATGATCAACTCGATACTCCCTAGCCCCCAACAGCCTTTTTTTTCACAACACTTTAACCAGAGTGACGGGAGAGCGGCATTTCAGAAAACGTGCTTATCTCGGCGAGAAAAAGCGATTTCGGCAATAACATTTAAAACGCGTGTAAAACATAAACCAAACGATGAAATTTGTTATTTCTTCATGTATAATGATCAACTCGATACTCCCTAGCCCCCAACAGCATTTTTTTTCATAACACTTTAACCAGAGTGACCGGAGAGCGGCATTTCAGAAAACGTGCTTATCTCGGCGAGAAAAAGCGATTTCGGCAATAAAATTAAAAACGCGTGTAAAACATAAACCAAACGATGAAATTGGTTATTTCTTCATGTATAATGATCAACTCGATACTCCCTAGCCCCCAAAAGCCTTTTTTTTCATAACACTTTAACCAGAGTGACGGGAGAGCGGCATTTCAGAAAACGTGCTTATCTCGGCGAGAAAAAGCGATTTCGGCAATAAAATTTAAAACGCGTGTAAAACATAAACCAAACGATGAAATTGGTTATTTCTTCATGTATAATGATCAACTCGATACTCCCTAGCCCCCCACAGCCTTTTTTTTCATAACACTTTAACCAGAGTGACGGGAGAGCGGCATTTCAGAAAACGTGCTTATCTCGGCGAGAAAAAGCGATTTCGGCAATAACATTTAAAACGCGTGTAAAACATAAACCAAACGATGAAATTTGTTATTTCTTCATGTATAATGATCAACTCGATACTCCCTAGCCCCCAACAGCATTTTTTTTCATAACACTTTAACCAGAGTGACCGGAGAGCGGCATTTCAGAAAACGTGCTTATCTCGGCGAGAAAAAGCGATTTCGGCAATAAAATTAAAAACGCGTGTAAAACATAAACCAAACGATGAAATTGGTTATTTCTTCATGTATAATGATCAACTCGATACTCCCTAGCCCCCAACAGCCTTTTTTTTCATAACACTTTAACCAGAGTGACGGGAGAGCGGCATTTCAGAAAACGTGCTTATCTCGGCGAGAAAAAGCGATTTCGGCAATAAAATTTAAAACGCGTGTAAAACATAAACCAAACGATGAAATTGGTTATTTCTTCATGTATAATGATCAACTCGATACTCCCTAGCCCCCCACAGCCTTTTTTTTCATAACACTTTAACCAGAGTGACGGGAGAGCGGCATTTCAGAAAACGTGCTTATCTCGGCGAGAAAAAGCGATTTCGGCAATAAAATTTAAAACGCGTGTAAAACATAAACCAAACGATGAAATTGGTTATTTCTTCATGTATAATGATCAACTCGATACTCCCTAGCCCCCAACAGCCTTTTTTTTCATAACACTTTAACCAGAGTGACGGGAGAGCGGCATTTCAGAAAACGTGCTTATCTCGGCGAGAAAAAGCGATTTCGCCAATAAAATTTAAAACGCATGTAAAACATAAACCAAACGATGAAATTGGTTATTTCTTCATGTATAATGATCAACTCGATACTCCCTAGCCCCCAACAGCCTTTTTTTTCACAACACTTTAACCAGAGTGACGGGAGAGCGGCATTTCAGAAAACGTGCTTATCTCGGCGAGAAAAAGCGATTTCGGCAATAACATTTAAAACGCGTGTAAAACATAAACCAAACGATGAAATTTGTTATTTCTTCATGTATAATGATCAACTCGATACTCCCTAGCCCCCAACAGCCTTTTTTTTCATAACACTTTAACCAGAGTGACCGGAGAGCGGCATTTCAGAAAACGTGCTTATCTCGGCGAGAAAAAGCGATTTCGGCAATAAAATTAAAAACGCGTGTAAAACATAAACCAAACGATGAAATTGGTTATTTCTTCATGTATAATGATCAACTCGATACTCCCTAGCCCCCAACAGCCTTTTTTTTCATAACACTTTAACCAGAGTGACGGGAGAGCGGCATTTCAGAAAACGTGCTTATCTCGGCGAGAAAAAGCGATTTCGGCAATAAAATTTAAAACGCGTGTAAAACATAAACCAAACGATGAAATTGGTTATTTCTTCATGTATAATGATCAACTCGATACTCCCTAGCCCCCCACAGCCTTTTTTTTCATAACACTTTAACCAGAGTGACGGGAGAGCGGCATTTCAGAAAACGTGCTTATCTCGGCGAGAAAAAGCGATTTCGGCAATAAAATTTAAAACGCGTGTAAAACATAAACCAAACGATGAAATTGGTTATTTCTTCATGTATAATGATCAACTCGATACCCCCTAGCCCCCAACAGCCTTTTTTTTCATAACACTTTAACCAGAGTGACGGGAGAGCGGCATTTCAGAAAACGTGCTTATCTCGGCGAGAAAAAGCGATTTCGGCAATAAAATTTAAAACACGTGTAAAACATAAACCAAACGATGAAATTGGTTATTTCTTCATGTATAATGATCAACTCGATACTCCCTAGCCCCCAACAGCCTTTTTTTTCATAACACTTTAACCAGAGTGACGGGAGAGCGGCATTTCAGAAAACGTGCTTATCTCGGCGAGAAAAAGCGATTTCGGCAATAAAATTTAAAACGCGTGTAAAACATAAACCAAACGATGAAATTGGTTATTTCTTCATGTATAATGATCAACTCGATACTCCCTAGCCCCCAACAGCCTTTTTTTTCATAACACTTTAACCAGAGTGACGGGAGAGCGGCATTTCAGAAAACGTGCTTATCTCGGCGAGAAAAAGCGATTTCGGCAATAAAATTAAAAACGCGTGTAAAACATAAACCAAACGATAAAATTGGTTATTTCTTCATGTATAATGATCAACTCGATACTCCCTAGCCCCCAACAGCCTTTTTTTTCATAACACTTTAACCAGAGTGACGGGAGAGCGGCATTTCAGAAAACGTGCTTATCTCGGCGAGAAAAAGCGATTTCGGCAATAAAATTTAAAACGCGTGTAAAACATAAACCAAACGATGAAATTGGTTATTTCTTCATGTATAATGATCAACTCGATACTCCCTAGCCCCCAACAGCCTTTTTTTTTTTTAACACTTTAACCAGAGTGACGGGAGAGCGGCATTTCAGAAAACGTGCTTATCTCGGCGAGAAAAAGCGATTTCGGCAATAAAATTTAAAACGCGTGTAAAACATAAACCAAACGATGAAATTGGTTATTTCTTCATGTATAATGATCAACTCGATACTCCCTAGCCCCCAACAGCCTTTTTTTTCATAACACTTTAACCAGAGTGACGGGAGAGCGGCATTTCAGAAAACGTGCTTATCTCGGCGAGAAAAAGCGATTTCGGCAATAAAATTTAAAACGCGTGTAAAAAATAAACCAAACGATGAAATTGGTTATTTCTTCATGTATAATGATCAACTCGATACTCCCTAGCCCCCAACAGCCTTTTTTTTCATAACACTTTAACCAGAGTGACGGGAGAGCGGCATTTCAGAAAACGTGCTTATCTCGGCGAGAAAAAGCGATTTCGGCAATAAAATTTAAAACGCGTGTAAAACATAAACCAAACGAGGAAATTGGTTATTTCTTCATGTATAATGATCAACTCGATACTCCCTAGCCCCCAACAGCCTTTTTTTTCACAACACTTTAACCAGAGTGACGGGAGAGCGGCATTTCAGAAAACGTGCTTATCTCGGCGAGAAAAAGCGATTTCGGCAATAACATTTAAAACGCGTGTAAAACATAAACCAAACGATGAAATTTGTTATTTCTTCATGTATAATGATCAACTCGATACTCCCTAGCCCCCAACAGCCTTTTTTTTCATAACACTTTAACCAGAGTGACCGGAGAGCGGCATTTCAGAAAACGTGCTTATCTCGGCGAGAAAAAGCGATTTCGGCAATAAAATTAAAAACGCGTGTAAAACATAAACCAAACGATGAAATTGGTTATTTCTTCATGTATAATGATCAACTCGATACTCCCTAGCCCCCAACAGCCTTTTTTTTCATAACACTTTAACCAGAGTGACGGGAGAGCGGCATTTCAGAAAACGTGCTTATCTCGGCGAGAAAAAGCGATTTCGGCAATAAAATTTAAAACGCGTGTAAAACATAAACCAAACAAAGAAATTGGTTATTTCTTCATGTATAATGATCAACTCGATACTCCCTAGCACCCAACAGCCTTTTTTTTCATAACACAGAGTGACGGGAGAGCGGCATTTCAGAAAACGTGCTTATCTCGGCGAGAAAAAGCGATTTCGGCAATAAAATTTAAAACGCGTGTAAAACATAAACCAAACGATGAATTTGGTTATTTCTTCATATATAATGATCAACTCGATACTCCCTAGCCCCCAACAGCCTTTTTTTTTCATAACACTTTAACCAGAGTGACGGGAGAGCGGCATTTCAGAAAACGTGCTTATCTCGGCGAGAAAAAGCGATTTCGGCAATACAATTTAAAACGCGTGTAAAACATAAACCAAACGATGAAATTGGTTATTTCTTCATGTATAATGATCAACTCGATACTCCCTAGCCCCCAACAGCCTTTTTTTTTCATAACACTTTAACCAGAGTGACGGGAGAGCGGAATTTCAGAAAACGTGCTTATCTCGGCAAAAAAAAAGCGATTTCGGCAATAAAATTTAAAACGCGTGTAAAACATAAACCAAACGATGAAATTGGTTATTTCTTCATGTATAATGATCAACTCGATACTCCCTAGCCCCCAACAGCCTTTTTTTTCATGACACTTTAACCAGAGTGACGGGAGAGCGGCATTTCAGAAAACGTGCTTATCTCGGCGAGAAAAAGCGATTTCGGCAATAAACTTTAAAACGCGTGTAAAACATAAACCAAACGATGAAATTGGTTATTTCTTCATGTATAATGATCAACTCGATACTCCCTAGCCCCCAACAGCCTTTTTTTTTCATAACACTTTAACCAGAGTGACGGGAGAGCGGCATTTCAGAAAACGTGCTTATCTCGGCGAGAAAAAGCGATTTCGGCAATAAAATTTAAAACGCGTGTAAAACATAAACCAAACGATGAAATTGGTTATTTCTTCATGTATAATGATCAACTCGATACTCCCTAGCCCCCAACAGCCTTTTTTTTCATAACACTTTAACCAGAGTGATGGGAGAGCGGCATTTCAGAAAACGTGCTTATCTCGGCGAGAAAAAGCAATTTCGGCAATAAAATTTAAAACGCGTGTAAAACATAAACCAAACGATGAAATTGGTTATTTCTTCATGTATAATGATCAACTCGATACTCCCTAGCCCCCAACAGCCTTTTTTTTCATAACACTTTAACCAGAGTGACGGGAGAGCGGCATTTCAGAAAACGTGCTTATCTCAGCGAGAAAAAGCGATTTCGGCAATAAAATTTAAAACGCGTGTAAAACATAAACCAAACGATGAAATTGGTTATTTCTTCATGTATAATGATCAACTCGATACTCCCTAGCCCCCAACAGCCTTTTTTTTCATAACACTTTAACCAGAGTGACGGGAGAGCGGCATTTCAGAAAACGTGCTTATCTCGGCGAGAAAAAGCGATTTCGGCAATAAAATTTAAAACGCGTGTAAAACATAAACCAAACGATGAAATTGGTTATTTCTTCATGTATAATGATCAACTCGAGTCGAGCTCCAGGGAGAGAGGCTGATTTTTCGCTTTTTGAGGCCGACCGACGAACCAGCGCGGGGCGGACTCAAAAGCCCGCAGAGCCGTAGGCACTTAGAAAAGTTTCGCCTTTGGCTGTGAGCTCCAGGGGGAGAGGCTGGTTTTGCGTTATTTCAGGCCGGCCGGAGAACCGGCGCGGGTCGGACGCACAATCCCCGCAGAGCCGTGGGCACTTAGAAAATCTTTGCCAAGTTGGCTGTGAGCGCCTGGTACCTAATATGGAAGTATAGAGGCCGACTTTCGGGCAAGATCACGCCGGGTTAGGCTTCCAGGACCCCGGCTAAGCAATTTTACCGGCCCACCCGGTTCTTTTTTTAACCAGCCCGGTTCTTTTTACACTTCCAGCTGGAGCTCACGAGCGGCTTTTTGGACAAGATCACGCCGGGTTAGGCTTCCAGAGCCCCAGCTAAGCAATTTTACCGGCCCGCCCGGTTCTTTTTTTTAACCAGCCCGGTTCTTTTTACACTTCCAGCTGGAGCTCACGATCGGCTTTTTGGACAAGATCACGCCGTGTTAGGCTTCCAGAGCCCCGGCTAAGCAATTTTACCGGGTCGCCCGGTTCTTTTTTTTAACCAGCCCGGTTCTTTTTACACTTCCAGCTGGAGCTCAGCAGCGGCTTTTTGGACAAGATCACGCCGTGTTAGGCTTCCAGAGCCCCGGCTAAGCAATTTTACCTGGTCGCCCGGTTCTTTTTTTAACCAGCCCGGTTCTTTTTACACTTCCAGCTGGAGCTCAGCAGCGGCTTTTTGCACAGTATCACGCCGGGTTAGGCTTCCAGGACCCCGGCTAAGCAATTTTACCGGCCCACCCGGTTCTTTTTTTTAACCAGCCCGGTTCTTTTTACACTTCCAGCTGGAGCTCAGCAGCGGCTTTTTGGACAATATCACGCCGGGTTAGGCTTCCAAGACCCCGGCTAAGCAATTTTACCGGCCCACCCGGTTCTTTTTTTAACCAGCCCGGTTCTTTTTACACTTCCAGCTGAAGCTCACGAGCGGCTTTTTGGACAAGATCACGCCGGGTTAGGCTTCCAGAGCCCCGGCTAAGCAATTTTACCGGCCCGCCCGGTTCTTTTTTTAACCAGCCCGGTTCTTTTTACACTTCCAGCTGGAGTTCACGAGCGGCTTTTTGGACAAGATCACGCCGTGTTAGGCTTCCAGAGCCCCGGCTAAGCAATTTTACCGGGTCACCCGGTTCTTTTTTTAACCAGCCCGGTTCTTTTTTTAACCAGCCCGGTTCTTTTTACACTTCCAGCTGGAGCTCACGAGCGGCTTTTTGGACAAGATCACGCCGTGTTAGGCTTCCAGAGCCCCGGCTAAGCAATTTTACCGGGCCGCCCGGTTCTTTTTTGAACCAGCCCGGTTCTTTTTTTAACCAGCCCGGTTCTTTTAACACTTCCAGCTGGAGCTCACGAGCGGCTTTTTGGACAAGATCACGCCGTGTTAGGCTTCCAGAGCCCCGGCTAAGCAATTTTACCGGCCCGCCCGGTTCTTTTTTGAACCGGCCCGGTTCTTTTTTTAACCAGCCCGGTTCTTTTAACACTTCCAGCTGGAGCTCACGAGCGGCTTTTTGGACAAGATCACGCCGTGTTAGGCTTCCAGAGCCCCGGCTAAGCAATTTTACCGGCCCGCCCGGTTCTTTTTTTAACCGGCCCGGTTCTTTTTACACTTCCAGCTGGAGCTCAGCAGCGGCTTTTTGGGCAAGATAACGCCAGGTTAGGCTTCCAGGACCCCGGCTAAGCAATTCCACCGGGCTGCCCGGTTCTTTTTTTTATCCAGCCCCGGTTCTTTTTACACTTCCAGCTGGAGCTCGGGAGCGGCTTTTTGCACAAGATCACGCTGGGTTAGGCTTCCAGGACCCCGGCTAAGCAGATCAACTTGATACTCCCTAGCCCCCAACAGCCCTTTTTTTTTTATAACAAATTAACTAGAATGACTTGAGAGCGACATTTAAGAAAACGTGCTTATCTTGGCGAGAAAAAGCGATTTCGGCAATAAAATTTAAAACGCGTGTAAAACATAAACCAAACGATGAAATTGGTTATTTCTTCATGTATAATGATCAACTCGATACTCCCTAGCCCCCAACAGCCTTTTTTTTCATAACACTTTAACCTGAGTGACGGGAGAGCGGCATTTCAGAAAACGTGCTTATCTCGGCGAGAAAAAGCGATTTCGGCAATAAAATTTAAAACGCGTGTAAAACATAAACCAAACGATGAAATTGGTTATTTCTTCATGTATAATGATCAACTCGATACTCCCTAGCCCCCAACAGCCTTTTTTTTCATAACACTTTAACCAGAGTGACGGGAGAGCGGCATTTCAGAAAACGTGCTTATCTCGGCGAGAAAAAGCGATTTCGGCAATAAAATTTAAAACGCGTGTAAAACATAAACCAAACGATGAAATTGGTTATTTCTTCATGTATAATGATCAACTCGATACTCCCTAGCCCCCAACAGCCTTTTTTTTCATAACACTTTAACCAGAGTGACGGGAGAGCGGCATTTCAGAAAACGTGCTTATCTCGGCGAGAAAAAGCGATTTCGGCAATAAAATTTAAAACGCGTGTAAAACATAAACCAAACGATGAAATTGGTTATTTCTTCATGTATAATGATCAACTCGATACTCCCTAGCCCCCAACAGCCTTTTTTTTCATAACACTTTAACCAGAGTGACGGGAGAGCGGCATTTCAGAAAACGTGCTTATCTCGGCGAGAAAAAGCGATTTCGGCAATAAAATTTAAAACGCGTGTAAAACATAAACCAAACGATGAAATTGGTTATTTCTTCATGTATAATGATCAACTCAATACTCCCTGGCCCCCAACAGCCTTTTTTTTCATAAGACTTTAACTAGAGTGACGGGAGAGCGGCATTTCAGAAAACGTGCTTATCTCGGCGAGAAAAAGCGATTTCGGCAATAAAATTTAAAACGCGTGTAAAACATAAACCAAACGATGAAATTGGTTATTTCTTCATGTATAATGATCAACTCGATACTCCCTAGCCCCCAACAGCCTTTTTTTTCATAACACTTTAACCAGAGTGACGGGAAAGCGGCATTTCAGAAAACGTGCTTATCTCGGCGAGAAAAAGCGATTTCGGCAATAAAATTTAAAACGCGTGTAAAACATAAACCAAACGATGAAATTGGTTATTTCTTCATGTATAATGATCAACTCGATACTCCCTAGCCCCCAACAGCCTTTTTTTTCACAACACTTTAACCAGAGTGACGGGAGAGCGGCATTTCAGAAAACGTGCTTATCTCGGCGAGAAAAAGCGATTTCGGCAATAAAATTTAAAACGCGTGTAAAACATAAACCAAACGATGAAATTGGTTATTTCTTCATGTATAATGATCAACTCGAGTCGAGCTCCAGGGAGAGAGGCTGATTTTTCGCTTTTTGTGGCCGACCGACGAACCGGCGCGGGGCGGACTCAAAAGCCCGCAGAGCCGTAGGCACTTAGAAAAGTTTCGCCTTTGGCTGTGAGCTCCAGGGGGAGAGGCTGGTTTTGCGTTATTTCAGGCCGGCTGGAGAACCGGCGCGGGTCGGACGCACAATCCCCGCAGAGCCGTGGGCACTTAGAAAATCTTTGCCAAGTTGGCTGTGAGCGCCTGGTACCTAATATGGAAGTATAGAGGCCGACTTTCGGGCAAGATCACGCCGGGTTAGGCTTCCAGGACCCCGGCTAAGCAATTTTACCGGCCCACCCGGTTCTTTTTTTAACCAGCCCGGTTCTTTTTACACTTCCAGCTGGAGCTCACGAGCGGCTTTTTGGACAAGATCACGCCGGGTTAGGCTTCCAGAGCCCCAGCTAAGCAATTTTACCGGCCCGCCCGGTTCTTTTTTTTAACCAGCCCGGTTCTTTTTACACTTCCAGCTGGAGCTCACGAGCGGCTTTTTGGACAAGATCACGACGTGTTAGGCTTCCAGAGCCCCGGCTAAGCAATTTTACCGGGTCGCCCGGTTCTTTTTTTTATCCAGCCCCGGTTCTTTTTACACTTCCAGCTGGAGCTCGGGAGCGGCTTTTTGCACAAGATCACGCCGGGTTAGGCTTCCAGGACCCCGGCTAAGCAGATCAACTTGATACTCCCTAGCCCCCAACAGCCCTTTTTTTTTTATAACAATAAACTAGAATGACGGGAGAGCGACATTTAAGAAAACGTGCTTATCTTGGCGAGAAAAAGCGATTTCGGCAATAAAATTTAAAACGCGTGTAAAACATAAACCAAACGATCAAATTGGTTATTTCTTCATGTATAATGATCAACTCAATACTCCCTGGCCCCCAACAGCCTTTTTTTTCATAAGACTTTAACTAGAGTGACGGGAGAGCGGCATTTCAGAAAACGTGCTTATATCGGCGAGAAAAAGCGATTTCGGCAATAAAATTTAAAACGCGTGTAAAACATAAACCAAACGATGAAATTGGTTATTTCTTCATGTATAATGATCAACTCGATACTCCCTAGCCCCCAACAGCCTTTTTTTTCATAACACTTTAACCAGAGTGACGGGAGAGCGGCATTTCAGAAAACGTGCTTATCTCGGCGAGAAAAAGCGATTTCGGCAATAAAATTTAAAACGCGTGTAAAACATAAACCAAACGATGAAATTGGTTATTTCTTCATGTATAATGATCAACTCGATACTCCCTAGCCCCCAACCCTTTTTTTTCATAACACTTTAACCAGAGTGACGGGAGAGCGGCATTTCAGAAAACGTGCTTATCTCGGCGAGAAAAAGCGATTTCGGCAATAAAATTTAAAACGCGTGTAAAACATAAACCAAACGATGAAATTGGTTATTTCTTCATGTATAATGATCAACTCGATACTCCCTAGCCCCCAACAGCCTTTTTTTTCATAACACTTTAACCAGAGTGACGGGAGAGCGGCATTTCAGAAAACGTGCTTATCTCGGCGAGAAAAAGCGATTTCGGCAATAAAATTTAAAACGCGTGTAAAACATAAACCAAACGATGAAATTGGTTATTTCTTCATGTATAATGATCAACTCGATACTCCCTAGCCCCCAACAGCCTTTTTTTTCATAACACTTTAACCAGAGTGACGGGAGAGCGGCATTTCAGAAAACGTGCTTATCTCGGCGAGAAAAAGCGATTTCGGCAATAAAATTTAAAACGCGTGTAAAACATAAACCAAACGATGAAATTGGTTATTTCTTCATGTATAATGATCAACTCGATACTCCCTAGCCCCCAACAGCCTTTTTTTTCACAACACTTTAACCAGAGTGACGGGAGAGCGGCATTTCAGAAAACGTTCTTATCTCGGCGAGAAAAAGCGATTTCGGCAATAAAATTTAAAACGCGTGTAAAACATAAACCAAACGATGAAATTGGTTATTTCTTCATGTATAATGATCAACTCGATACTCCCTAGCCCCCAACAGCCTTTTTTTTCATAACACTTTAACCAGAGTGACGGGAGAGCGGCATTTCAGAAAACGTGCTTATCTCGGCGAGAAAAAGCGATTTCGGCAATAAAATTTAAAACGCGTGTAAAACATAAACCAAACGATGAAATTGGTTATTTCTTCATGTATAATGATCAACTCGATACTCCCTAGCCCCCAACAGCCTTTTTTTTCATAACACTTTAACCAGAGTGACGGGAGAGCGGCATTTCAGAAAACGTGCTTATCTCGGCGAGAAAAAGCGATTTCGGCAATAAAATTTAAAACGCGTGTAAAACATAAACCAAACGATGAAATTGGTTATTTCTTCATGTATAATGATCAACTCGATACTCCCTAGCCCCCAACAGCCTTTTTTTTCATAACACTTTAACCAGAGTGACGGGAGAGCGGCATTTCAGAAAACGTGCTTATCTCGGCGAGAAAAAGCGATTTCGGCAATAAAATTTAAAACGCGTGTAAAACATAAACCAAACGATGAAATTGGTTATTTCTTCATGTATAATGATCAACTCGATACTCCCTAGCCCCCAACAGCCTTTTTTTTCATAACACTTTAACCAGAGTGACGGGAGAGCGGCATTTCAGAAAACGTGCTTATCTCGGCGAGAAAAAGCGATTTCGGCAATAAAATTTAAAACGCGTGTAAAACATAAACCAAACGATGAAATTGGTTATTTCTTCATATATAATGATCAACTCGATACTCCCTAGCCCCCAACAGCCTTTTTTTTCATAACACTTTAACCAGAGTGACGGGAGAGCGGCATTTCAGAAAACGTGCTTATCTCGGCGAGAAAAAGCGATTTCGGCAATAAAATTTAAAACGCGTGTAAAACATAAACCAAACGATGAAACTGGTTATTTCTTCATGTATAATGATCAACTCGATACTCCCTAGCCCCCAACAGCCTTTTTTTTCACAACACTTTAACCAGAGTGACGGGAGAGCGGCATTTCAGAAAACGTGCTTATCTCGGCGAGAAAAAGCGATTTCGGCAATAACATTTAAAACGCGTGTAAAACATAAACCAAACGATGAAATTGGTTATTTCTTCATGTATAATGATCAACTCGATACTCCCTAGCCCCCAACAGCCTTTTTTTTCATAACACTTTAACCAGAGTGACGGGAGAGCGGCATTTCAGAAAACGTGCTTATCTCGGCGAGAAAAAGCGATTTCGGCAATAAAATTAAAAACGCGTGTAAAACATAAACCAAACGATGAAATTGGTTATTTCTTCATGTATAATGATCAACTCGATACTCCCTAGCCCCCAACAGCCTTTTTTTTCATAACACTTTAACCAGAGTGACGGGAGAGCGGCATTTCAGAAAACGTGCTTATCTCGGCGAGAAAAAGCGATTTCGGCAATAAAATTTAAAACGCGTGTAAAACATAAACCAAACGATGAAATTGGTTATTTCTTCATGTATAATGATCAACTCGATACTCCCTAGCACCCAACAGCCTTTTTTTTCATAACACAGAGTGACGGGAGAGCGGCATTTCAGAAAACGTGTTATCTCGGCGAGAAAAAGCGATTTCGGCAATAAAATTTAAAACGCGTGTAAAACATAAACCAAACGATGAAATTGGTTATTTCTTCATGTATAATGATCAACTCGATACTCCCTAGCCCCCAACAGCCTTTTTTTTCATAACACTTTAACCAGAGTGACGGGAGAGCGGCATTTCAGAAAACGTGCTTATCTCGGCGAGAAAAAGCAATTTCGGCAATAAAATTTAAAACGCGTGTAAAACATAAACCAAACGATGAAATTGGTTATTTCTTCATGTATAATGATCAACTCGATACTCCCTAGCCCCCAACAGCCTTTTTTTTCATAACACTTTAACCAGAGTGACGGGAGAGCGGCATTTCAGAAAACGTGCTTATCTCGGCGAGAAAAAGCGATTTCGGCAATAAAATTTAAAACGCGTGTAAAACATAAACCAAACGATGAAATTGGTTATTTCTTCATGTATAATGATCAACTCGATACTCCCTAGCCCCCAACAGCCTTTTTTTTCATAACACTTTAACCAGAGTGACGGGAGAGCGGCATTTCAGAAAACGTGCTTATCTCGGCGAGAAAAAGCGATTTCGGCAATAAAATTTAAAACGCGTGTAAAACATAAACCAAACGATGAAATTGGTTATTTCTTCATGTATAATGATCAACTCGATACTCCCTAGCCCCCAACAGCCTTTTTTTTCATAACACTTTAACCAGAGTGACGGGAGAGCGGCATTTCAGAAAACGTGCTTATCTCGGCGAGAAAAAGCGATTTCGGCAATAAAATTTAAAACGCGTGTAAAACATAAACCAAACGATGAAACTGGTTATTTCTTCATGTATAATAATCAACTCGATACTCCCTAGCCCCCAACAGCCTTTTTTTTCATAACACTTTAACCAGAGTGACGGGAGAGCGGCATTTCAGAAAACGTGCTTATCTCGGCGAGAAAAAGCGATTTCGGCAATAAAATTTAAAACGCGTGTAAAACATAAACCAAACGATGAAATTGGTTATTTCTTCATGTATAATGATCAACTCGATACTCCCTAGCCCCCCACAGCCTTTTTTTTCATAACACTTTAACCAGAGTGACGGGAGAGCGGCATTTCAGAAAACGTGCTTATCTCGGCGAGAAAAAGCGATTTCGGCAATAAAATTTAAAACGCGTGTAAAACATAAACCAAACGATGAAATTGGTTATTTCTTCATGTATAATGATCAACTCGATACTCCCTAGCCCCCCACAGCCTTTTTTTTTCATAACACTTTAACCAGAGTGACGGGAGAGCGGCATTTCAGAAAACGTGCTTATCTCGGCAAGAAAAAGCGATTTCGGCAATAACATTTAAAACGCGTGTAAAACATAAACCAAACGATGAAATTGGTTATTTCTTCATGTATAATGATCAACTCGATACTCCCTAGCCCCCAACAGCCTTTTTTTTCATAACACTTTAACCAGAGTGACGGGAGAGCGGCATTTCAGAAAACGTGCTTATCTCGGCGAGAAAAAGCGATTTCGGCAATAAAATTTAAAACGCGTGTAAAACATAAACCAAACGATGAAATTGGTTATTTCTTCATGTATAATGATCAACTCGATACTCCCTAGCCCCCAACAGCCTTTTTTTTCAAAACACTTTAACCAGAGTGACGGGAGAGCGGCATTTCAGAAAACGTGCTTATCTCGGCGAGAAAAAGCGATTTCGGCAATAAAATTTAAAACGCGTGTAAAACATAAACCAAACGATGAAATTGGTTATTTCTTCATGTATAATGATCAACTCGATACTCCCTAGCCCCCAACAGCCTTTTTTTTCATAACACTTTAACCAGAGTGACGGGAGAGCGGCATTTCAGAAAACGTGCTTATCTCGGCGAGAAAAAGCAATTTCGTCAATAAAATTAAAAACGCGTGTAAAACATAAACCAAACGATAAAATTGGTTATTTCTTCATGTATAATGATCAACTCGATACTCCCTAGCCCCCAACAGCCTTTTTTTTCATAACACTTTAACCAGAGTGACGGGAGAGCGGCATTTCAGAAAACGTGCTTATCTCGGCGAGAAAAAGCGATTTCGGCAATAAAATTAAAAACGCGTGTAAAACATAAACCAAACGATGAAATTGGTTATTTCTTCATGTATAATGATCAACTCGATACTCCCTAGCCCCCAACAGCCTTTTTTTTCACAACACTTTAACCAGAGTGACGGGAGAGCGGCATTTCAGAAAACGTGCTTATCTCGGCGAGAAAAAGCGATTTCGGCAATAACATTTAAATTGCGTGTAAAACATAAACCAAACGATGAAATTGGTTATTTCTTCATGTATAATGATCAACTCGATACTCCCTAGCCCCCAAGAGCCTTTTTTTTCATAACACTTTAACCAGAGTGACGGGAGAGCGGCATTTCAGAAAACGTGCTTATCTCGGCGAGAAAAAGCGATTTCGGCAATAAAATTAAAAACGCGTGTAAAACATAAACCAAACGATGAAATTGGTTATTTCTTCATGTATAATGATCAACTCGATACTCCCTAGCCCCCAACAGCCTTTTTTTTCATAACACTTTAACCAGAGTGACGGGAGAGCGGCATTTCAGAAAACGTGCTTATCTCGGCGAGAAAAAGCGATTTCGGCAATAAAATTTAAAACGCGTGTAAAACATAAACCAAACGATGAAATTGGTTATTTCTTCATGTATAATGATCAACTCGATACTCCCTAGCACCCAACAGCCTTTTTTTTCATAACACAGAGTGACGGGAGAGCGGCATTTCAGAAAACGTGCTTATCTCGGCGAGAAAAAGCGATTTCGGCAATAAAATTTAAAACGCGTGTAAAACATAAACCAAACGATGAAATTGGTTATTTCTTCATGTATAATGATCAACTCGATACTCCCTAGCCCCCAACAGCCTTTTTTTTCATAACACTTTAACCAGAGTGACGGGAGAGCGGCATTTCAGAAAACGTGCTTATCTCGGCGTGAAAAAGCGATTTCGGCAATAAAATTTAAAACGCGTGTAAAACATAAACCAAACGATGAAATTGGTTATTTCTTCATGTATAATGATCAACTCGATACTCCCTAGCCCCCAACAGCCTTTTTTTTCACAACACTTTAACCAGAGTGACGGGAGAGCGGCATTTCAGAAAACGTGCTTATCTCGGCGAGAAAAAGCGATTTCGGCAATAACATTTAAAACGCGTGTAAAACATAAACCAAACGATGAAATTTGTTATTTCTTCATGTATAATGATCAACTCGATACTCCCTAGCCCCCAACAGCCTTTTTTTTCATAACACTTTAACCAGAGTGACGGGAGAGCGGCATTTCAGAAAACGTGCTTATCTCGGCGAGAAAAAGCGATTTCGGCAATCAAATTAAAAACGCGTGTAAAACATAAACCAAACGATGAAATTGGTTATTTCTTCATGTATAATGATCAACTCGATACTCCCTAGCCCCCAACAGCCTTTTTTTTCATAACACTTTAACCAGAGTGACGGGAGAGCGGCATTTCAGAAAACGTGCTTATCTCGGCGAGAAAAAGCGATTTCGGAAATAAAATTTAAAACGCGTGTAAAACATAAACCAAACGATGAAATTGGTTATTTCTTCATGTATAATGATCAACTCGATACTCCCTAGCACCCAACAGCCTTTTTTTTCATAACACAGAGTGACGGGAGAGCGGCATTTCAGAAAACGTGCTTATCTCGGCGAGAAAAAGCGATTTCGGCAATAAAATTTAAAACGCGTGTAAAACATAAACCAAACGATGAAATTGGTTATTTCTTCATGTATAATGATCAACTCGATACTCCCTAGCCCCCAACAGCCTTTTTTTCATAACACTTTAACCAGAGTGACGGGAGAGCGGCATTTCAGAAAACGTGCTTATCTCGGCGAGAAAAAGCGATTTCGGCAATAAAATTTAAAACGCGTGTAAAACATAAACCAAACGATGAAATTGGTTATTTCTTCATGTATAATGATCAACTCGATACTCCCTAGCCCCCAACAGCCTTTTTTTTCATAACACTTTAACCAGAGTGACGGGAGAGCGGCATTTCAGAAAACGTGCTTATCTCGGCGAGAAAAAGCGATTTCGGCAATAAAATTTAAAACGCGTGTAAAACATAAACCAAACGATGAAATTGGTTATTTCTTCATGTATAATGATCAACTCGATATTCCCTAGCCCCCAACAGCCTTTTTTGTCATAACACTTTAACCAGAGTGACGGGAGAGCGGCATTTCAGAAAACGTGCTTATCTCGGCGAGAAAAAGCGATTTCGGCAATAAAATTTAAAACGCGTGTAAAACATAAACCAAACGATGAAATTGGTTATTTCTTCATGTATAATGATCAACTCGATACTCCCTAGCCCCCAACAGCCTTTTTTTTCATAACACTTTAACCAGAGTGACGGGAGAGCGGCATTTCAGAAAACGTGCTTATCTCGGCGAGAAAAAGCGATTTCGGCAATAAAATTAAAAACGCGTGTAAAACATAAACCAAACGATGAGATTGGTTATTTCTTCATGTATAAAGATCAACTCGATACTCCCTAGCCCCCAACAGCCTTTTTTTTCATAACACTTTAACCAGAGTGACGGGAGAGCGGCATTTCAGAAAACGTGCTTATCTCGGCGAGAAAAAGCCATTTCGGCAATAAAATTTAAAACGCGTGTAAAACATAAACCAAACGATGAAATTGGTTATTTCTTCATGTATAATGATCAACTCGATACTCCCTAGCCCCCAACAGCCTTTTTTTTCATAACACTTTAACCAGAGTGACGGGAGAGCGGCATTTCAGAAAACGTGCTTATCTCGGCGAGAAAAAGCGATTTCGGCAATAAAATTTAAAACGCGTGTAAAACATAAACCAAACGATGAAATTGGTTATTTCTTCATGTATAATGATCAACTCGATACTCCCTAGCCCCCAACAGCCTTTTTTTCACAACACTTTAACCAGAGTGACGGGAGAGCGGCATTTCAGAAAACGTGCTTATCTCGGCGAGAAAAAGCGATTTCGGCAATAACATTTAAAACGCGTGTAAAACATAAACCAAACGATGAAATTTGTTATTTCTTCATGTATAATGATCAACTCGATACTCCCTAGCCCCCAACAGCCTTTTTTTTCATAACACTTTAACCAGAGTGACGGGAGAGCGGCATTTCAGAAAACGTGCTTATCTCGGCGAGAAAAA
Source organism: Syngnathus leptorhynchus (assembly GCF_054491065.1). Classification (NCBI taxonomy): domain Eukaryota; kingdom Metazoa; phylum Chordata; class Actinopteri; order Syngnathiformes; family Syngnathidae; genus Syngnathus; species Syngnathus leptorhynchus. Next base: position 180,084 of record NW_028232095.1, on the reverse strand, counting down.
GCGATTTCGGCAATAAAATTTAAAACGCGTGTTAAACATAAACCAAACGATGAAATTGGTTATTTCTTCATGTATAATGATCAACTCGATACTCCCTAGCCCCCAACAGCCTTTTTTTTCATAACACTTTAACCAGAGTGACGGGAGAGCGGCATTTCAGAAAACGTGCTTATCTCGGCGAGAAAAAGCGATTTCGGCAATAAAATTTAAAACGCGTGTAAAACATAAACCAAACGATGAAATTGGTTATTTCTTCATGTATAATGATCAACTCGATACTCCCTAGCCCCCAACAGCCTTTTTTTTCATAACACTTTAACCAGAGTGACGGGAGAGCGGCATTTCAGAAAACGTGCTTATCTCGGCGAGAAAAAGCGATTTCGGCAATAAAATTTAAAACGCGTGTAAAACATAAACCAAACGATGAAATTGGTTATTTCTTCATGTATAATGATCAACTCGATACTCCCTAGCCCCCAACAGCCTTTTTTTTCATAACACTTTAACCAGAGTGACGGGAGAGCGGCATTTCAGAAAACGTGCTTATCTCGGCGAGAAAAAGCGATTTCGGCAATAAAATTTAAAACGCGTGTAAAACATAAACCAAACGATGAAATTGGTTATTTCTTCATGTATAATGATCAACTCGATACTCCCTAGCCCCCAACAGCCTTTTTTTTCATAACACTTTAACCAGAGTGACGGGAGAGCGGCATTTCAGAAAACGTGCTTATCTCGGCGAGAAAAAGCCATTTCGGCAATAAAATTTAAAACGCGTGTAAAACATAAACCAAACGATGAAATTGGTTATTTCTTCATGTATAATGATCAACTCGATACTCCCTAGCCCCCAACAGCCTTTTTTTTCATAACACTTTAACCAGAGTGACGGGAGAGCGGCATTTCAGAAAACGTGCTTATCTCGGCGAGAAAAAGCGATTTCGGCAATAAAATTTAAAACGCGTGTAAAACATAAACCAAACGATGAAATTGGTTATTTCTTCATGTATAATGATCAACTCGATACTCCCTAGCCCCCAACAGCCTTTTTTTTCATAACACTTTAACCAGAGTGACGGGAGAGCGGCATTTCAGAAAACGTGCTTATCTCGGCGAGAAAAAGCCATTTCGGCAATAAAATTTAAAACGCGTGTAAAACATAAACCAAACGATGAAATTGGTTATTTCTTCATGTATAATGATCAACTCGATACTCCCTAGCCCCCAACAGCCTTTTTTTTCATAACACTTTAACCAGAGTGACGGGAGAGCGGCATTTCAGAAAACGTGCTTATCTCGGCGAGAAAAAGCCATTTCGGCAATAAAATTTAAAACGCGTGTAAAACATAAACCAAACGATGAAATTGGTTATTTCTTCATGTATAATGATCAACTCGATACTCCCTAGCCCCCAACAGCCTTTTTTTTCATAACACTTTAACCAGAGTGACGGGAGAGCGGCATTTCAGAAAACGTGCTTATCTCGGCGAGAAAAAGCCATTTCGGCAATAAAATTTAAAACGCGTGTAAAACATAAACCAAACGATGAAATTGGTTATTTCTTCATGTATAATGATCAACTCGATACTCCCTAGCCCCCAACAGCCTTTTTTTTCATAACACTTTAACCAGAGTGACGGGAGAGCGGCATTTCAGAAAACGTGCTTATCTCGGCGAGAAAAAGCCATTTCGGCAATAAAATTTAAAACGCGTGTAAAACATAAACCAAACGATGAAATTGGTTATTTCTTCATGTATAGCCCCCAACAGCCTTTTTTTTCATAACACTTTAACCAGAGTGACGGGAGAGCGGCATTTCAGAAAACGTGCTTATCTCGGCGAGAAAAAGCCATTTCGGCAATAAAATTTAAAACGCGTGTAAAACATAAACCAAACGATGAAATTGGTTATTTCTTCATGTATAATGATCAACTCGATACTCCCTAGCCCCCAACAGCCTTTTTTTTCATAACACTTTAACCAGAGTGACGGGAGAGCGGCATTTCAGAAAACGTGCTTATCTCGGCGAGAAAAAGCCATTTCGGCAATAAAATTTAAAACGCGTGTAAAACATAAACCAAACGATGAAATTGGTTATTTCTTCATGTATAATGATCAACTCGATACTCCCTAGCCCCCAACAGCCTTTTTTTTCATAACACTTTAACCAGAGTGACGGGAGAGCGGCATTTCAGAAAACGTGCTTATCTCGGCGAGAAAAAGCGATTTCGGCAATAAAATTTAAAACGCGTGTAAAACATAAACCAAACGATGAAATTGGTTATTTCTTCATGTATAATGATCAACTCGATACTCCCTAGCCCCCAACAGCCTTTTTTTTCATAACACTTTAACCAGAGTGACGGGAGAGCGGCATTTCAGAAAACGTGCTTATCTCGGCGAGAAAAAGCCATTTCGGCAATAAAATTTAAAACGCGTGTAAAACATAAACCAAACGATGAAATTGGTTATTTCTTCATGTATAATGATCAACTCGATACTCCCTAGCCCCCAACAGCCTTTTTTTTCATAACACTTTAACCAGAGTGACGGGAGAGCGGCATTTCAGAAAACGTGCTTATCTCGGCGAGAAAAAGCCATTTCGGCAATAAAATTTAAAACGCGTGTAAAACATAAACCAAACGATGAAATTGGTTATTTCTTCATGTATAATGATCAACTCGATACTCCCTAGCCCCCAACAGCCATTTTTTTCATAACACTTTAACCAGAGTGACGGGAGAGCGGCATTTCAGAAAACGTGCTTATCTCGGCGAGAAAAAGCCATTTCGGCAATAAAATTTAAAACGCGTGTAAAACATAAACCAAACGATGAAATTGGTTATTTCTTCATGTATAATGATCAACTCGATACTCCCTAGCCCCCAACAGCCTTTTTTTTCATAACACTTTAACCAGAGTGACGGGAGAGCGGCATTTCAGAAAACGTGCTTATCTCGGCGAGAAAAAGCCATTTCGGCAATAAAATTTAAAACGCGTGTAAAACATAAACCAAACGATGAAATTGGTTATTTCTTCATGTATAATGATCAACTCGATACTCCCTAGCCCCCAACAGCCTTTTTTTTCATAACACTTTAACCAGAGTGACGGGAGAGCGGCATTTCAGAAAACGTGCTTATCTCGGCGAGAAAAAGCGATTTCGGCAATAAAATTTAAAACGCGTGTAAAACATAAACCAAACGATGAAATTGGTTATTTCTTCATGTATAATGATCAACTCGATACTCCCTAGCCCCCAACAGCCTTTTTTTTCATAACACTTTAACCAGAGTGACGGGAGAGCGGCATTTCAGAAAACGTGCTTATCTCGGCGAGAAAAAGCCATTTCGGCAATAAAATTTAAAACGCGTGTAAAACATAAACCAAACGATGAAATTGGTTATTTCTTCATGTATAATGATCAACTCGATACTCCCTAGCCCCCAACAGCCTTTTTTTTCATAACACTTTAACCAGAGTGACGGGAGAGCGGCATTTCAGAAAACGTGCTTATCTCGGCGAGAAAAAGCCATTTCGGCAATAAAATTTAAAACGCGTGTAAAACATAAACCAAACGATGAAATTGGTTATTTCTTCATGTATAATGATCAACTCGATACTCCCTAGCCCCCAACAGCCTTTTTTTTCATAACACTTTAACCAGAGTGACGGGAGAGCGGCATTTCAGAAAACGTGCTTATCTCGGCGAGAAAAAGCCATTTCGGCAATAAAATTTAAAACGCGTGTAAAACATAAACCAAACGATGAAATTGGTTATTTCTTCATGTATAATGATCAACTCGATACTCCCTAGCCCCCAACAGCCTTTTTTTTCATAACACTTTAACCAGAGTGACGGGAGAGCGGCATTTCAGAAAACGTGCTTATCTTGGCGAGAAAAAGCGATTTCGGCAATAAAATTTAAAACGCGTGTAAAACATAAACCAAACGATGAAATTGGTTATTTCTTCATGTATAATGATCAACTCGATACTCCCTAGCCCCCAACAGCCTTTTTTTTCATAACACTTTAACCAGAGTGACGGGAGAGCGGCATTTCAGAAAACGTGCTTATCTCGGCGAGAAAAAGCCATTTCGGCAATAAAATTTAAAACGCGTGTAAAACATAAACCAAACGATGAAATTGGTTATTTCTTCATGTATAATGATCAACTCGATACTCCCTAGCCCCCAACAGCCTTTTTTTTCATAACACTTTAACCAGAGTGACGGGAGAGCGGCATTTCAGAAAACGTGCTTATCTCGGCGAGAAAAAGCGATTTCGGCAATAAAATTTAAAACGCGTGTAAAACATAAACCAAACGATGAAATTGGTTATTTCTTCATGTATAATGATCAACTCGATACTCCCTAGCCCCCAACAACCTTTTTTTTCATAACACTTTAACCAGAGTGACGGGAGAGCGGCATTTCAGAAAACGTGCTTATCTCGGCGAGAAAAAGCGATTTCGGCAATAAAATTTAAAACGCGTGTAAAACATAAACCAAACGATGAAATTGGTTATTTCTTCATGTATAATGATCAACTCGATACTCCCTAGCCCCCAACAGCCTTTTTTTTCATAACACTTTAACCAGAGTGACGGGAGAGCGGCATTTCAGAAAACGTGCTTATCTCGGCGAGAAAAAGCGATTTCGGCAATAAAATTTAAAACGCGTGTAAAACATAAACCAAACGATGAAATTGGTTATTTCTTCATGTATAATGATCAACTCGATACTCCCTAGCCCCCAACAGCCTTTTTTTTCATAACACTTTAACCAGAGTGACGGGAGAGCGGCATTTCAGAAAACGTGCTTATCTCGGCGAGAAAAAGCGATTTCGGCAATAAAATTTAAAACGCGTGTAAAACATAAAACAAACGATGAAATTGGTTATTTCTTCATGTATAATGATCAACTCGATACTCCCTAGCCCCCAACAGCCTTTTTTTTCATAACACTTTAACCAGAGTGACGGGAGAGCGGCATTTCAGAAAACGTGCTTATCTCGGCGAGAAAAAGCGATTTCGGCAATAAAATTTAAAACGCGTGTAAAACATAAACCAAACGATGAAATTGGTTATTTCTTCATGTATAATGATCAACTCGATACTCCCTAGCCCCCAACAGCCTTTTTTTTCATAACACTTTAACCAGAGTGACGGGAGAGCGGCATTTCAGAAAACGTGCTTATCTCGGCGAGAAAAAGCGATTTCGGCAATAAAATTTAAAACGCGTGTAAAACATAAACCAAACGATGAAATTGGTTATTTCTTTATGTATAATGATCAACTCGATACTCCCTAGCCCCCAACAGCCTTTTTTTTTCATAACACTTTAACCAGAGTGACGGGAGAGCGGCATTTCAGAAAACGTGCTTATCTCGGCGAGAAAAGCGATTTCGGCAATAAAATTTAAAACGCGTGTAAAACATAAACCAAACGATGAAATTGGTTATTTCTTCATGTATAATAATCAACTCGATACTCCCTAGCCCCCAACAGCCTTTTTTTTCATAACACTTTAACCAGAGTGACGGGAGAGCGGCATTTCAGAAAACGTGCTTATCTCGGCGAGAAAAAGCGATTTCGGCAATAAAATTTAAAACGCGTGTAAAACATAAACCAAACGATGAAATTGGTTATTTCTTCATGTATAATGATCAACTCGATACTCCCTAGCCCCCAACAGCCTTTTTTTTCATAACACTTTAACCAGAGTAACAGGAGAGCGGCATTTCAGAAAACGTGCTTATCTCGGCGAGAAAAAGCGATTTCGGCAATAAAATTTAAAACGCGTGTAAAACATAAACCAAACGATGAAATTGGTCATTTCTTCATGTATAATGATCAACTCGATAATCCCTAGCCCCCAAAAGCCTTTTTTTTCATAACACTTTAACCAGAGTGACGGGAGAGCGGCATTTCAGAAAACGTGCTTATCTCGGCGAGAAAAAGCGATTTCGGCAATAAAATTTAAAACGCGTGTAAAACATAAACCAAACGATGAAATTGGTTATTTCTTCATGTATAATGATCAACTCGATACTCCCTAGCCCCCAACAGCCTTTTTTTTCATAACACTTTAACCAGAGTGACGGAAGAGCGGCATTTCAGAAAACGTGCTTATCTCGGCGAGAAAAAGCGATTTCGGCAATAAAATTTAAAACGCGTGTAAAACATAAACCAAACGATGAAATTGGTTATTTCTTCATGTATAATGATCAACTCGATACTCCCTAGCCCCCAACAGCCTTTTTTTTCATAACACTTTAACCAGAGTGACGGGAGAGCGGCATTTCAGAAAACGTGCTTATCTCGGCGAGAAAAAGCGATTTCGGCAATAAAATTTAAAACGCGTGTAAAACATAAACCAAACGATGAAATTGGTTATTTCTTCATGTATAATGATCAACTCGATACTCCCTAGCCCCCAACAGCCTTTTTTTCATAACACTTTAACCAGAGTGACGGGAGAGTGGCATTTCAGAAAACGTGCTTATCTCGGCGAGAAAAAGCGATTTCGGCAATAAAATTTAAAACGCGTGTAAAACATAAACCAAACGATGAAATTGGTTATTTCTTCATGTATAATGATCAACTCGATACTCCCTAGCCCCCAACAGCCTTTTTTTTCATAACACTTTAACCAGAGTGACGGGAGAGCGGCATTTCAGAAAACGTGCTTATCTCGGCGAGAAAAAGCGATTTCGGCAATAAAATTTAAAACGCGTGTAAAACATAAACCAAACGATGAAATTGGTTATTTCTTCATGTATAATGATCAACTCGATACTCCCTAGCCCCCAACAGCCTTTTTTTTCATAACACTTTAACCAGAGTGACGGGAGAGCGGCATTTCAGAAAACGTGCTTATCTCGGCGAGAAAAAGCGATTTCGGCAATAAAATTTAAAACGCGTGTAAAACATAAACCAAACGATGAAATTGGTTATTTCTTCATGTATAATGATCAACTCGATACTCCCTAGCCCCCAACAGCCTTTTTTTTTCATAACATTTTAACCAGAGTGACGGGAGAGCGGCATTTCAGAAAACGTGCTTATCTCGGCGAGAAAAAGCGATTTCGGCAATAAAATTTAAAACGCGTGTAAAACATAAACCAAACGATGAAATTGGTTATTTCTTCATGTATAATGATCAACTCGATACTCCCTAGCCCCCAACAACCTTTTTTTTCATAACACTTTAACCAGAGTGACGGGAGAGCGGCATTTCAGAAAACGTGCTTATCTCGGCGAGAAAAAGCGATTTCGGCAATAAAATTTAAAACGCGTGTAAAACATAAACCAAACGATGAAATTGGTTATTTCTTCATGTATAATGATCAACTCGATACTCCCTAGCCCCCAACAGCCTTTTTTTTCATAACACTTTAACCAGAGTGACGGGAGAGCGGCATTTCAGAAAACGTGCTTATCTCGGCGAGAAAAAGCCATTTCGGCAATAAAATTTAAAACGCGTGTAAAACATAAACCAAACGATGAAATTGGTTATTTCTTCATGTATAATGATCAACTCGATACTCCCTAGCCCCCAACAGCCTTTTTTTTCATAACACTTTAACCAGAGTGACGGGAGAGCGGCATTTCAGAAAACGTGCTTATCTCGGCGAGAAAAAGCCATTTCGGCAATAAAATTTAAAACGCGTGTAAAACATAAACCAAACGATGAAATTGGTTATTTCTTCATGTATAATGATCAACTCGATACTCCCTAGCCCCCAACAGCCTTTTTTTTCATAACACTTTAACCAGAGTGACGGGAGAGCGGCATTTCAGAAAACGTGCTTATCTCGGCGAGAAAAAGCGATTTCGGCAATAAAATTTAAAACGCGTGTAAAACATAAACCAAACGATGAAATTGGTTATTTCTTCATGTATAATGATCAACTCGATACTCCCTAGCCCCCAACAGCCTTTTTTTTCATAACACTTTAACCAGAGTGACGGGAGAGCGGCATTTCAGAAAACGTGCTTATCTCGGCGAGAAAAAGCCATTTCGGCAATAAAATTTAAAACGCGTGTAAAACATAAACCAAACGATGAAATTGGTTATTTCTTCATGTATAATGATCAACTCGATACTCCCTAGCCCCCAACAGCCTTTTTTTTCATAACACTTTAACCAGAGTGACGGGAGAGCGGCATTTCAGAAAACGTGCTTATCTCGGCGAGAAAAAGCCATTTCGGCAATAAAATTTAAAACGCGTGTAAAACATAAACCAAACGATGAAATTGGTTATTTCTTCATGTATAATGATCAACTCGATACTCCCTAGCCCCCAACAGCCATTTTTTTCATAACACTTTAACCAGAGTGACGGGAGAGCGGCATTTCAGAAAACGTGCTTATCTCGGCGAGAAAAAGCCATTTCGGCAATAAAATTTAAAACGCGTGTAAAACATAAAACAAACGATGAAATTGGTTATTTCTTCATGTATAATGATCAACTCGATACTCCCTAGCCCCCAACAGCCTTTTTTTTCATAACACTTTAACCAGAGTGACGGGAGAGCGGCATTTCAGAAAACGTGCTTATCTCGGCGAGAAAAAGCGATTTCGGCAATAAAATTTAAAACGCGTGTAAAACATAAACCAAACGATGAAATTGGTTATTTCTTCATGTATAATGATCAACTCGATACTCCCTAGCCCCAACAGCCTTTTTTTTCATAACACTTTAACCAGAGTGACGGGAGAGCGGCATTTCAGAAAACGTGCTTATCTCGGCGAGAAAAAGCGATTTCGGCAATAAATTTAAAACGCGTGTAAAACATAAACCAAACGATGAAATTGGTTATTTCTTTATGTATAATGATCAACTCGATACTCCCTAGCCCCCAACAGCCTTTTTTTTCATAACACTTTAACCAGAGTGACGGGAGAGCGGCATTTCAGAAAACGTGCTTATCTCGGCGAGAAAAAGCGATTTCGGCAATAAAATTTAAAACGCGTGTAAAACATAAACCAAACGATGAAATTGGTTATTTCTTCATGTATAATGATCAACTCGATACTCCCTAGCCCCCAACAGCCTTTTTTTTCATAACACTTTAACCAGAGTGACGGGAGAGCGGCATTTCAGAAAACGTGCTTATCTCGGCGAGAAAAAGCGATTTCGGCAATAAAATTTAAAACGCGTGTAAAACATAAACCAAACGATGAAATTGGTTTTTTCTTCATGTATAATGATCAACTCGATACTCCCTAGCCCCCAACAGCCTTTTTTTTCATAACACTTTAACCAGAGTGACGGGAGAGCGGCATTTCAGAAAACGTGCTTATCTCGGCGAGAAAAAGCGATTTCGGCAATAAAATTTAAAACGCGTGTAAAACATAAACCAAACGATGAAATTGGTTATTTCTTTATGTATAATGATCAACTCGATACTCCCTAGCCCCCAACAGCCTTTTTTTTTCATAATACTTTAACCAGAGTGACGGGAGAGCGGCATTTCAGAAAACGTGCTTATCTCGGCGAGAAAAAGCGATTTCGGCAATAAAATTTAAAACGCGTGTAAAACATAAACCAAACGATGAAATTGGTTATTTCTTCATGTATAATAATCAACTCGATACTCCCTAGCCCCCAACAGCCTTTTTTTCATAACACTTTAACCAGAGTGACGGGAGAGCGGCATTTCAGAAAACGTGCTTATCTCGGCGAGAAAAAGCGATTTCGGCAATAAAATTTAAAACGCGTGTAAAACATAAACCAAACGATGAAATTGGTTATTTCTTCATGTATAATGATCAACTCGATACTCCCTAGCCCCCAACAGCCTTTTTTTTCATAACACTTTAACCAGAGTAACAGGAGAGCGGCATTTCAGAAAACGTGCTTATCTCGGCGAGAAAAAGCGATTTCGGCAATAAAATTTAAAACGCGTGTAAAACATAAACCAAACGATGAAATTGGTCTATTTCTTCATGTATAATGATCAACTCGATACTCCCTAGCCCCCAACAGCCTTTTTTTTCATAACACTTTAACCAGAGTGACGGGAGAGCGGCATTTCAGAAAACGTGCTTATCTCGGCGAGAAAAAGCGATTTCGGCAATAAAATTTAAAACGCGTGTAAAACATAAACCAAACGATGAAATTGGTTATTTCTTCATGTATAATGATCAACTCGATACTCCCTAGCCCCCAACAGCCTTTTTTTTCATAACACTTTAACCAGAGTGACGGGAGAGCGGCATTTCAGAAAACGTGCTTATCTCGGCGAGAAAAAGCGATTTCGGCAATAAAATTTAAAACGCGTGTAAAACATAAACCAAACGATGAAATTGGTTATTTCTTCATGTATAATGATCAACTCGATACTCCCTAGCCCCCAACAGCCTTTTTTTTCATAACACTTTAACCAGAGTGACGGGAGAGCGGCATTTCAGAAAACGTGCTTATCTCGGCGAGAAAAAGCGATTTCGGCAATAAAATTTAAAACGCGTGTAAAACATAAACCAAACGATGAAATTGGTTATTTCTTCATGTATAATGATCAACTCGATACTCCCTAGCCCCCAACAGCCTTTTTTTTCATAACACTTTAACCAGAGTGACGGGAGAGCGGCATTTCAGAAAACGTGCTTATCTCGGCGAGAAAAAGCGATTTCGGCAATAAAATTTAAAACGCGTGTAAAACATAAACCAAACGATGAAATTGGTTATTTCTTCATGTATAATGATCAACTCGATACTCCCTAGCCCCCAACAGCCTTTTTTTTCATAACACTTTAACCAGAGTGACGGGAGAGCGGCATTTCAGAAAACGTGCTTATCTCGGCGAGAAAAAGCGATTTCGGCAATAAAATTTAAAACGCGTGTAAAACATAAACCAAACGATGAAATTGGTTATTTCTTCATGTATAATGATCAACTCGATACTCCCTAGCCCCCAACAGCCTTTTTTTTCATAACACTTTAACCAGAGTGACGGGAGAGCGGCATTTCAGAAAACGTGCTTATCTCGGCGAGAAAAAGCGATTTCGGCAATAAAATTTAAAACGCGTGTAAAACATAAACCAAACGATGAAATTGGTTATTTCTTCATGTATAATGATCAACTCGATACTCCCTAGCCCCCAACAGCCTTTTTTTTCATAACACTTTAACCAGAGTGACGGGAGAGCGGCATTTCAGAAAACGTGCTTATCTCGGCGAGAAAAAGCGATTTCGGCAATAAAATTTAAAACGCGTGTAAAACATAAACCAAACGATGAAATTGGTTATTTCTTCATGTATAATGATCAACTCGATACTCCCTAGCCCCCAACAGCCTTTTTTTTCATAACACTTTAACCAGAGTGACGGGAGAGCGGCATTTCAGAAAACGTGCTTATCTCGGCGAGAAAAAGCGATTTCGGCAATAAAATTTAAAACGCGTGTAAAACATAAACCAAACGATGAAATTGGTTATTTCTTCATGTATAATGATCAACTCGATACTCCCTAGCCCCCAACAGCCTTTTTTTTCATAACACTTTAACCAGAGTGACGGGAGAGCGGCATTTCAGAAAACGTGCTTATCTCGGCGAGAAAAAGCGATTTCGGCAATAAAATTTAAAACGCGTGTAAAACATAAACCAAACGATGAAATTGGTTATTTCTTCATGTATAATGATCAACTCGATACTCCCTAGCCCCCAACAGCCTTTTTTTTCATAACACTTTAACCAGAGTGACGGGAGAGCGGCATTTCAGAAAACGTGCTTATCTCGGCGAGAAAAAGCGATTTCGGCAATAAAATTTAAAACGCGTGTAAAACATAAACCAAACGATGAAATTGGTTATTTCTTCATGTATAATGATCAACTCGATACTCCCTAGCCCCCAACAGCCTTTTTTTTCATAACACTTTAACCAGAGTGACGGGAGAGCGGCATTTCAGAAAACGTGCTTATCTCGGCGAGAAAAAGCGATTTCGGCAATAAAATTTAAAACGCGTGTAAAACATAAACCAAACGATGAAATTGGTTATTTCTTCATGTATAATGATCAACTCGATACTCCCTAGCCCCCAACAGCCTTTTTTTTCATAACACTTTAACCAGAGTGACGGGAGAGCGGCATTTCAGAAAACGTGCTTATCTCGGCGAGAAAAAGCGATTTCGGCAATAAAATTTAAAACGCGTGTAAAACATAAACCAAACGATGAAATTGGTTATTTCTTCATGTATAATGATCAACTCGATACTCCCTAGCCCCCAACAGCCTTTTTTTTCATAACACTTTAACCAGAGTGACGGGAGAGCGGCATTTCAGAAAACGTGCTTATCTCGGCGAGAAAAAGCGATTTCGGCAATAAAATTTAAAACGCGTGTAAAACATAAACCAAACGATGAAATTGGTTATTTCTTCATGTATAATGATCAACTCGATACTCCCTAGCCCCCAACAGCCTTTTTTTTCATAACACTTTAACCAGAGTGACGGGAGAGCGGCATTTCAGAAAACGTGCTTATCTCGGCGAGAAAAAGCGATTTCGGCAATAAAATTTAAAACGCGTGTAAAACATAAACCAAACGATGAAATTGGTTATTTCTTCATGTATAATGATCAACTCGATACTCCCTAGCCCCCAACAGCCTTTTTTTTCATAACACTTTAACCAGAGTGACGGGAGAGCGGCATTTCAGAAAACGTGCTTATCTCGGCGAGAAAAAGCGATTTCGGCAATAAAATTTAAAACGCGTGTAAAACATAAACCAAACGATGAAATTGGTTATTTCTTCATGTATAATGATCAACTCGATACTCCCTAGCCCCCAACAGCCTTTTTTTTCATAACACTTTAACCAGAGTGACGGGAGAGCGGCATTTCAGAAAACGTGCTTATCTCGGCGAGAAAAAGCGATTTCGGCAATAACATTTAAAACGCGTGTAAAACATAAACCAAACGATGAAATTGGTTATTTCTTCATGTATAATGATCAACTCGATACTCCCTAGCCCCCAACAGCCTTTTTTTTCATAACACTTTAACCAGAGTGACGGGAGAGCGGCATTTCAGAAAACGTGCTTATCTCGGCGAGAAAAAGCGATTTCGGCAATAAAATTTAAAACGCGTGTAAAACATAAACCAAACGATGAAATTGGTTATTTCTTCATGTATAATGATCAACTCGATACTCCCTAGCCCCCAACAGCCTTTTTTTTCATAACACTTTAACCAGAGTGACGGGAGAGCGGCATTTCAGAAAACGTGCTTATCTCGGCGAGAAAAAGCGATTTCGGCAATAAAATTTAAAACGCGTGTAAAACATAAACCAAACGATGAAATTGGTTATTTCTTCATGTATAATGATCAACTCGATACTCCCTAGCCCCCAACAGCCTTTTTTTTCATAACACTTTAACCAGAGTGACGGGAGAGCGGCATTTCAGAAAACGTGCTTATCTCGGCGAGAAAAAGCGATTTCGGCAATAAAATTTAAAACGCGTGTAAAACATAAACCAAACGATGAAATTGGTTATTTCTTCATGTATAATGATCAACTCGATACTCCCTAGCCCCCAACAGCCTTTTTTTTCATAACACTTTAACCAGAGTGACGGGAGAGCGGCATTTCAGAAAACGTGCTTATCTCGGCGAGAAAAAGCGATTTCGGCAATAAAATTTAAAACGCGTGTAAAACATAAACCAAACGATGAAATTGGTTATTTCTTCATGTATAATGATCAACTCGATACTCCCTAGCCCCCAACAGCCTTTTTTTTCATAACACTTTAACCAGAGTGACGGGGAGAGCGGCATTTCAGAAAACGTGCTTATCTCGGCGAGAAAAAGCGATTTCGGCAATAAAATTTAAACGCGTGTAAAACATAAACCAAACGATGAAATTGGTTATTTCTTCATGTATAATGATCAACTCGATACTCCCTAGCCCCAACAGCCTTTTTTTTCATAACACTTTAACCAGAGTGACGGGAGAGCGGCATTTCAGAAAACGTGCTTATCTCGGCGAGAAAAAGCGATTTCGGCAATAAAATTTAAAACGCGTGTAAAACATAAACCAAACGATGAAATTGGTTATTTCTTCATGTATAATGATCAACTCGATACTCCCTAGCCCCCAACAGCCTTTTTTTTCATAACACTTTAACCAGAGTGACGGGAGAGCGGCATTTCAGAAAACGTGCTTATCTCGGCGAGAAAAAGCGATTTCGGCAATAAAATTTAAAACGCGTGTAAAACATAAACCAAACGATGAAATTGGTTATTTCTTCATGTATAATGATCAACTCGATACTCCCTAGCCCCCAACAGCCTTTTTTTTCATAACACTTTAACCAGAGTGACGGGAGAGCGGCATTTCAGAAAACGTGCTTATCTCGGCGAGAAAAAGCGATTTCGGCAATAAAATTTAAAACGCGTGTAAAACATAAACCAAACGATGAAATTGGTAATTTCTTCATGTATAATGATCAACTCGATACTCCCTAGCCCCCAACAGCCTTTTTTTTCATAACACTTTAACCAGAGTGACGGGAGAGCGGCATTTCAGAAAACGTGCTTATCTCGGCGAGAAAAAGCGATTTCGGCAATAAAATTTAAAACGCGTGTAAAACATAAACCAAACGATGAAATTGGTTATTTCTTCATGTATAATGATCAACTCGATACTCCCTAGCCCCCAACAGCCTTTTTTTTCATAACACTTTAACCAGAGTGACGGGAGAGCGGCATTTCAGAAAACGTGCTTATCTCGGCGAGAAAAAGCGATTTCGGCAATAAAATTTAAAACGCGTGTAAAACATAAACCAAACGATGAAATTGGTTATTTCTTCATGTATAATGATCAACTCGATACTCCCTAGCCCCCAACAGCCTTTTTTTTCATAACACTTTAACCAGAGTGACGGGAGAGCGGCATTTCAGAAAACGTGCTTATCTCGGCGAGAAAAAGCGATTTCGGCAATAAAATTTAAAACGCGTGTAAAACATAAACCAAACGATGAAATTGGTTATTTCTTCATGTATAATGATCAACTCGATACTCCCTAGCCCCCAACAGCCTTTTTTTTCATAACACTTTAACCAGAGTGACGGGAGAGCGGCATTTCAGAAAACGTGCTTATCTCGGCGAGAAAAAGCGATTTCGGCAATAAAATTTAAAACGCGTGTAAAACATAAACCAAACGATGAAATTGGTTATTTCTTCATGTATAATGATCAACTCGATACTCCCTAGCCCCCAACAGCCTTTTTTTCATAACACTTTAACCAGAGTGACGGGAGGAGCGGCATTTCAGAAAACGTGCTTATCTCGGCGAGAAAAAGCGATTTCGGCAATAAAATTTAAAACGCGTGTAAAACATAAACCAAACGATGAAATTGGTTATTTCTTCATGTATAATGATCAACTCGATACTCCCTAGCCCCCAACAGCCTTTTTTTTCATAACACTTTAACCAGAGTGACGGGAGAGCGGCATTTCAGAAAACGTGCTTATCTCGGCGAGGAAAAAGCGATTTCGGCAATAAAATTTAAAACGCGTGTAAAACATAAACCAAACGATGAAATTGGTTATTTCTTCATGTATAATGATCAACTCGATACTCCCTAGCCCCCAACAGCCTTTTTTTTCATAACACTTTAACCAGAGTGACGGGAGAGCGGCATTTCAGAAAACGTGCTTATCTCGGCGAGAAAAAGCGATTTCGGCAATAAAATTTAAAACGCGTGTAAAACATAAACCAAACGATGAAATTGGTTATTTCTTCATGTATAATGATCAACTCGATACTCCCTAGCCCCCAACAGCCTTTTTTTTCATAACACTTTAACCAGAGTGACGGGAGAGCGGCATTTCAGAAAACGTGCTTATCTCGGCGAGAAAAAGCGATTTCGGCAATAAAATTTAAAACGCGTGTAAAACATAAACCAAACGATGAAATTGGTTATTTCTTCATGTATAATGATCAACTCGATACTCCCTAGCCCCCAACAGCCTTTTTTTTCATAACACTTTAACCAGAGTGACGGGAGAGCGGCATTTCAGAAAACGTGCTTATCTCGGCGAGAAAAGCGATTTCGGCAATAAAATTTTAAAACGCGTGTAAAACATAAACCAAACGATGAAATTGGTTATTTCTTCATGTATAATGATCAACTCGATACTCCCTAGCCCCCAACAGCCTTTTTTTTCATAACACTTTAACCAGAGTGACGGGAGAGCGGCATTTCAGAAAACGTGCTTATCTCGGCGAGAAAAAGCGATTTCGGCAATAAAATTTAAAACGCGTGTAAAACATAAACCAAACGATGAAATTGGTTATTTCTTCATGTATAATGATCAACTCGATACTCCCTAGCCCCCAACAGCCTTTTTTTTCATAACACTTTAACCAGAGTGACGGGAGAGCGGCATTTCAGAAAACGTGCTTATCTCGGCGAGAAAAAGCGATTTCGGCAATAAAATTTAAAACGCGTGTAAAACATAAACCAAACGATGAAATTGGTTATTTCTTCATGTATAATGATCAACTCGATACTCCCTAGCCCCCAACAGCCTTTTTTTTCATAACACTTTAACCAGAGTGACGGGAGAGCGGCATTTCAGAAAACGTGCTTATCTCGGCGAGAAAAAGCGATTTCGGCAATAAAATTTAAAACGCGTGTAAAACATAAACCAAACGATGAAATTGGTTATTTCTTCATGTATAATGATCAACTCGATACTCCCTAGCCCCCAACAGCCTTTTTTTTCATAACACTTTAACCAGAGTGACGGGAGAGCGGCATTTCAGAAAACGTGCTTATCTCGGCGAGAAAAGCGATTTCGGCAATAAAATTTAAAACGCGTGTAAAACATAAACCAAACGATGAAATTGGTTATTTCTTCATGTATAATGATCAACTCGATACTCCCTAGCCCCCAACAGCCTTTTTTTTCATAACACTTTAACCAGAGTGACGGGAGAGCGGCATTTCAGAAAACGTGCTTATCTCGGCGAGAAAAAGCGATTTCGGCAATAAAATTTAAAACGCGTGTAAAACATAAACCAAACGATGAAATTGGTTATTTCTTCATGTATAATGATCAACTCGATACTCCCTAGCCCCCAACAGCCTTTTTTTTCATAACACTTTAACCAGAGTGACGGGAGAGCGGCATTTCAGAAAACGTGCTTATCTCGGCGAGAAAAAGCGATTTCGGCAATAAAATTTTAAAACGCGTGTAAAACATAAACCAAACGATGAAATTGGTTATTTCTTCATGTATAATGATCAACTCGATACTCCCTAGCCCCCAACAGCCTTTTTTTTCATAACACTTTAACCAGAGTGACGGGAGAGCGGCATTTCAGAAAACGTGCTTATCTCGGCGAGAAAAAGCGATTTCGGCAATAACATTTAAAACGCGTGTAAAACATAAACCAAACGATGAAATTGGTTATTTCTTCATGTATAATGATCAACTCGATACTCCCTAGCCCCCAACAGCCTTTTTTTTCATAACACTTTAACCAGAGTGACGGGAGAGCGGCATTTCAGAAAACGTGCTTATCTCGGCGAGAAAAAGCGATTTCGGCAATAAAATTTAAAACGCGTGTAAAACATAAACCAAACGATGAAATTGGTTATTTCTTCATGTATAATGATCAACTCGATACTCCCTAGCCCCCAACAGCCTTTTTTTTCATAACACTTTAACCAGAGTGACGGGAGAGCGGCATTTCAGAAAACGTGCTTATCTCGGCGAGAAAAAGCGATTTCGGCAATAACATTTAAAACGCGTGTAAAACATAAACCAAACGATGAAATTGGTTATTTCTTCATGTATAATGATCAACTCGATACTCCCTAGCCCCCAACAGCCTTTTTTTTCATAACACTTTAACCAGAGTGACGGGAGAGCGGCATTTCAGAAAACGTGCTTATCTCGGCGAGAAAAAGCGATTTCGGCAATAAAATTTAAAACGCGTGTAAAACATAAACCAAACGATGAAATTGGTTATTTCTTCATGTATAATGATCAACTCGATACTCCCTAGCCCCCAACAGCCTTTTTTTTTCATAACACTTTAACCAGAGTGACGGGAGAGCGGCATTTCAGAAAACGTGCTTATCTCGGCGAGAAAAAGCGATTTCGGCAATAACATTTAAAACGCGTGTAAAACATAAACCAAACGATGAAATTGGTTATTTCTTCATGTATAATGATCAACTCGATACTCCCTAGCCCCCAACAGCCTTTTTTTTCATAACACTTTAACCAGAGTGACGGGAGAGCGGCATTTCAGAAAACGTGCTTATCTCGGCGAGAAAAAGCGATTTCGGCAATAAAATTTAAAACGCGTGTAAAACATAAACCAAACGATGAAATTGGTTATTTCTTCATGTATAATGATCAACTCGATACTCCCTAGCCCCCAACAGCCTTTTTTTTCATAACACTTTAACCAGAGTGACGGGAGAGCGGCATTTCAGAAAACGTGCTTATCTCGGCGAGAAAAAGCGATTTCGGCAATAACATTTAAAACGCGTGTAAAACATAAACCAAACGATGAAATTGGTTATTTCTTCATGTATAATGATCAACTCGATACTCCCTAGCCCCCAACAGCCTTTTTTTTCATAACACTTTAACCAGAGTGACGGGAGAGCGGCATTTCAGAAAACGTGCTTATCTCGGCGAGAAAAAGCGATTTCGGCAATAAAATTTAAAACGCGTGTAAAACATAAACCAAACGATGAAATTGGTTATTTCTTCATGTATAATGATCAACTCGATACTCCCTAGCCCCCAACAGCCTTTTTTTTCATAACACTTTAACCAGAGTGACGGGAGAGCGGCATTTCAGAAAACGTGCTTATCTCGGCGAGAAAAAGCGATTTCGGCAATAAAATTTAAAACGCGTGTAAAACATAAACCAAACGATGAAATTGGTTATTTCTTCATGTATAATGATCAACTCGATACTCCCTAGCCCCCAACAGCCTTTTTTTTCATAACACTTTAACCAGAGTGACGGGAGAGCGGCATTTCAGAAAACGTGCTTATCTCGGCGAGAAAAAGCGATTTCGGCAATAAAATTTAAAACGCGTGTAAACATAAACCAAACGATGAAATTGGTTATTTCTTCATGTATAATGATCAACTCGATACTCCCTAGCCCCCAACAGCCTTTTTTTTCATAACACTTTAACCAGAGTGACGGGAGAGCGGCATTTCAGAAAACGTGCTTATCTCGGCGAGAAAAAGCGATTTCGGCAATAAATTTAAAACGCGTGTAAAACATAAACCAAACGATGAAATTGGTTATTTCTTCATGTATAATGATCAACTCGATACTCCCTAGCCCCCAACAGCCTTTTTTTTCATAACACTTTAACCAGAGTGACGGGAGAGCGGCATTTCAGAAAACGTGCTTATCTCGGCGAGAAAAAGCGATTTCGGCAATAAAATTTAAAACGCGTGTAAAACATAAACCAAACGATGAAATTGGTTATTTCTTCATGTATAATGATCAACTCGATACTCCCTAGCCCCCAACAGCCTTTTTTTTCATAACACTTTAACCAGAGTGACGGGAGAGCGGCATTTCAGAAAACGTGCTTATCTCGGCGAGAAAAAGCGATTTCGGCAATAAAATTTAAAACGCGTGTAAAACATAAACCAAACGATGAAATTGGTTATTTCTTCATGTATAATGATCAACTCGATACTCCCTAGCCCCCAACAGCCTTTTTTTTCATAACACTTTAACCAGAGTGACGGGAGAGCGGCATTTCAGAAAACGTGCTTATCTCGGCGAGAAAAAGCGATTTCGGCAATAACATTTAAAACGCGTGTAAAACATAAACCAAACGATGAAATTGGTTATTTCTTCATGTATAATGATCAACTCGATACTCCCTAGCCCCCAACAGCCTTTTTTTTCATAACACTTTAACCAGAGTGACGGGAGAGCGGCATTTCAGAAAACGTGCTTATCTCGGCGAGAAAAAGCGATTTCGCAATAAAATTTAAAACGCGTGTAAAACATAAACCAAACGATGAAATTGGTTATTTCTTCATGTATAATGATCAACTCGATACTCCCTAGCCCCCAACAGCCTTTTTTTCATAACACTTTAACCAGAGTGACGGGAGAGCGGCATTTCAGAAAACGTGCTTATCTCGGCGAGAAAAAGCGATTTCGGCAATAAATTTAAAACGCGTGTAAAACATAAACCAAACGATGAAATTGGTTATTTCTTCATGTATAATGATCAACTCGATACTCCCTAGCCCCCAACAGCCTTTTTTTTCATAACACTTTAACCAGAGTGACGGGAGAGCGGCATTTCAGAAAACGTGCTTATCTCGGCGAGAAAAAGCGATTTCGGCAATAAAATTTAAAACGCGTGTAAAACATAAACCAAACGATGAAATTGGTTATTTCTTCATGTATAATGATCAACTCGATACTCCCTAGCCCCCAACAGCCTTTTTTTTCATAACACTTTAACCAGAGTGACGGGAGAGCGGCATTTCAGAAAACGTGCTTATCTCGGCGAGAAAAAGCGATTTCGGCAATAAAATTTAAAACGCGTGTAAAACATAAACCAAACGATGAAATTGGTTATTTCTTCATGTATAATGATCAACTCGATACTCCCTAGCCCCCAACAGCCTTTTTTTTCATAACACTTTAACCAGAGTGACGGGAGAGCGGCATTTCAGAAAACGTGCTTATCTCGGCGAGAAAAAGCGATTTCGGCAATAAAATTTAAAACGCGTGTAAAACATAAACCAAACGATGAAATTGGTTATTTCTTCATGTATAATGATCAACTCGATACTCCCTAGCCCCCAACAGCCTTTTTTTTCATAACACTTTAACCAGAGTGACGGGAGAGCGGCATTTCAGAAAACGTGCTTATCTCGGCGAGAAAAAGCGATTTCGGCAATAAAATTTAAAACGCGTGTAAAACATAAACCAAACGATGAAATTGGTTATTTCTTCATGTATAATGATCGACTCGATACTCCCTAGCCCCCAACAGCCTTTTTTTTCATAACACTTTAACCAGAGTGACGGGAGAGCGGCATTTCAGAAAACGTGCTTATCTCGGCGAGAAAAAGCGATTTCGGCAATAAAATTTAAAACGCGTGTAAAACATAAACCAAACGATGAAATTGGTTATTTCTTCATGTATAATGATCAACTCGATACTCCCTAGCCCCCAACAGCCTTTTTTTTCATAACACTTTAACCAGAGTGACGGGAGAGCGGCATTTCAGAAAACGTGCTTATCTCGGCGAGAAAAAGCGATTTCGGCAATAAAATTTAAAACGCGTGTAAAACATAAACCAAACGATGAAATTGGTTATTTCTTCATGTATAATGATCAACTCGATACTCCCTAGCCCCCAACAGCCTTTTTTTTCATAACACTTTAACCAGAGTGACGGGAGAGCGGCATTTCAGAAAACGTGCTTATCTCGGCGAGAAAAAGCGATTTCGGCAATAAAATTTAAAACGCGTGTAAAACATAAACCAAACGATGAAATTGGTTATTTCTTCATGTATAATGATCAACTCGAGTCGAGCTCCAGGGAGAGAGGCTGATTTTTCGCTTTTTGAGGCCGACCGACGAACCGGCGCGGGGCGGACTCAAAAGCCCGCAGAGCCGTAGGCACTTAGAAAAGTTTCGCCTTTGGCTGTGAGCTCCAGGGGGAGAGGCTGGTTTTGCGTTATTTTAGGCCGGCTGGAGAACCGGCGCGGGTCGGACGCACAATCCCCGCAGAGCCGTGGGCACTTAGAAAATTTTTGCCAAGTTGGCTCTGAGCGCCTGGTACCTAATATGGAAGTATAGAGGCCGACTTTCGGGCAAGATCACGCCGCGTTAGGCTTCCAGGACCCCGGCTAAGCAATTTTACCGGGCCGCCCGGTTCTTTTTTTGAACCAGCCCGGTTCTTTTTACACTTCCAGCTGGAGCTCAGCAGCGGCTTTTTGCCTAAGATCACGCCGGGTTAGGCTTCCAGGACCTCGGCTAAGCAATTCTACCGGGCCGCCCGGTTCTTTTTTTGAACCAGCCCGGTTCTTTTTACACTTCCAGCTGGAGCTCACGAGCGGCTTTTTGGACAAGATCACGCCGTGTTAGGCTTCCAGAGCCCCGGCTAAGCAATTTTACCGGCCCGCCCGGTTCTTTTTTTTAACCAGCCCGGTTCTTTTTACACTTCCAGCTGGAGCTCAGCAGCGGGTTTTTGGACAAGATCACGCCGTGTTAGGCTTCCAGAGCCCCGGCTAAGCAATTTTACAGGGTCGCCCGGTTCTTTTTTTTAACCAGCCCGGTTTTTTTTACACTTCCAGCTGGAGCTCAGCAGCGGCTTTTTGCACAGTATCAGGCCGGGTTAGGCTTCCAGAGCCCCGGCTAAGCAATTTTACCGGGCCGCCCGGTTCTTTTTTTTAACCAGCCCGGTTCTTTTTAAACTTCCAGCTGGAGCTCAGCAGCGGCTTTTTGGACAAGATCACGCCGTGTTAGGCTTCCAGAGCCCCGGCTAAGCAATTTTACCGGGTCGGCCGGTTCTTTTTTTTTAACCAGCCCGGTTCTTTTTACACTTCCAGCTCGAGCTCAGCAGCGGCTTTTTGGACAAGATCACGCCGTGTTAGGCTTCCAGAGCCCCGGCTAAGCAATTTTACCGGGTCGCCCGGTTCTTTTTTTAACCAGCCCGGTTCTTTTTACACTTCCAGCTGGAGCTCAGCATCGTGTAAAACATAAACCAAACGATGAAATTGGTTATTTCTTCATGTATAATGATCAACTCGATACTCCCTAGCCCCCAACAGCCTTTTTTTTCATAACACTTTAACCAGAGTGACGGGAGAGCGGCATTTCAGAAAACGTGCTTATCTCGGCGAGAAAAAGCGATTTCGGCAATAAAATTTAAAACGCGTGTAAAACATAAACCAAACGATGAAATTGGTTATTTCTTCATGTATAATGATCAACTCGATACTCCCTAGCCCCCAACAGCCTTTTTTTTCATAACACTTTAACCAGAGTGACGGGAGAGCGGCATTTCAGAAAACGTGCTTATCTCGGCGAGAAAAAGCGATTTCGGCAATAAAATTTAAAACGCGTGTAAAACATAAACCAAACGATGAAATTGGTTATTTCTTCATGTATAATGATCAACTCGATACTCCCTAGCCCCCAACAGCCTTTTTTTTCATAACACTTTAACCAGAGTGACGGGAGAGCGGCATTTCAGAAAACGTGCTTATCTCGGCGAGAAAAAGCGATTTCGGCAATAACATTTAAAACGCGTGTAAAACATAAACCAAACGATGAAATTGGTTATTTCTTCATGTATAATGATCAACTCGATACTCCCTAGCCCCCAACAGCCTTTTTTTTCATAACACTTTAACCAGAGTGACGGGAGAGCGGCATTTCAGAAAACGTGCTTATCTCGGCGAGAAAAAGCGATTTCGGCAATAAAATTTAAAACGCGTGTAAAACATAAACCAAACGATGAAATTGGTTATTTCTTCATGTATAATGATCAACTCGATACTCCCTAGCCCCCAACAGCCTTTTTTTTCATAACACTTTAACCAGAGTGACGGGAGAGCGGCATTTCAGAAAACGTGCTTATCTCGGCGAGAAAAAGCGATTTCGGCAATAAAATTTAAAACGCGTGTAAAACATAAACCAAACGATGAAATTGGTTATTTCTTCATGTATAATGATCAACTCGATACTCCCTAGCCCCCAACAGCCTTTTTTTTCATAACACTTTAACCAGAGTGACGGGAGAGCGGCATTTCAGAAAACGTGCTTATCTCGGCGAGAAAAAGCGATTTCGGCAATAAAATTTAAAACGCGTGTAAAACATAAACCAAACGATGAAATTGGTTATTTCTTCATGTATAATGATCAACTCGATACTCCCTAGCCCCCAACAGCCTTTTTTTTCATAACACTTTAACCAGAGTGACGGGAGAGCGGCATTTCAGAAAACGTGCTTATCTCGGCGAGAAAAAGCGATTTCGGCAATAACATTTAAAACGCGTGTAAAACATAAACCAAACGATGAAATTGGTTATTTCTTCATGTATAATGATCAACTCGATACTCCCTAGCCCCCAACAGCCTTTTTTTTCATAACACTTTAACCAGAGTGACGGGAGAGCGGCATTTCAGAAAACGTGCTTATCTCGGCGAGAAAAAGCGATTTCGGCAATAAAATTTACAACGCGTGTAAAACATAAACCAAACGATGAAATTGGTTATTTCTTCATGTATAATGATCAACTCGATACTCCCTAGCCCCCAACAGCCTTTTTTTTCATAACACTTTAACCAGAGTGACGGGAGAGCGGCATTTCAGAAAACGTGCTTATCTCGGCGAGAAAAAGCGATTTCGGCAATAACATTTAAAACGCGTGTAAAACATAAACCAAACGATGAAATTGGTTATTTCTTCATGTATAATGATCAACTCGATACTCCCTAGCCCCCAACAGCCTTTTTTTTCATAACACTTTAACCAGAGTGACGGGAGAGCGGCATTTCAGAAAACGTGCTTATCTCGGCGAGAAAAAGCGATTTCGGCAATAAAATTTAAAACGCGTGTAAAACATAAACCAAACGATGAAATTGGTTATTTCTTCATGTATAATGATCAACTCGATACTCCCTAGCCCCCAACAGCCTTTTTTTTCATAACACTTTAACCAGAGTGACGGGAGAGCGGCATTTCAGAAAACGTGCTTATCTCGGCGAGAAAAAGCGATTTCGGCAATAACATTTAAAACGCGTGTAAAACATAAACCAAACGATGAAATTGGTTATTTCTTCATGTATAATGATCAACTCGATACTCCCTAGCCCCCAACAGCCTTTTTTTTCATAACACTTTAACCAGAGTGACGGGAGAGCGGCATTTCAGAAAACGTGCTTATCTCGGCGAGAAAAAGCGATTTCGGCAATAAAATTTAAAACGCGTGTAAAACATAAACCAAACGATGAAATTGGTTATTTCTTCATGTATAATGATCAACTCGATACTCCCTAGCCCCCAACAGCCTTTTTTTTCATAACACTTTAACCAGAGTGACGGGAGAGCGGCATTTCAGAAAACGTGCTTATCTCGGCGAGAAAAAGCGATTTCGGCAATAAAATTTAAAACGCGTGTAAAACATAAACCAAACGATGAAATTGGTTATTTCTTCATGTATAATGATCAACTCGATACTCCCTAGCCCCCAACAGCCTTTTTTTTCATAACACTTTAACCAGAGTGACGGGAGAGCGGCATTTCAGAAAACGTGCTTATCTCGGCGAGAAAAAGCGATTTCGGCAATAAAATTTAAAACGCGTGTAAAACATAAACCAAACGATGAAATTGGTAATTTCTTCATGTATAATGATCAACTCGATACTCCCTAGCCCCCAACAGCCTTTTATTTCATAACACTTTAACCAGAGTGACGGGAGAGCGGCATTTCAGAAAACGTGCTTATCTCGGCGAGAAAAAGCGATTTCGGCAATAAAATTTAAAACGCGTGTAAAACATAAACCAAACGATGAAATTGGTTATTTCTTCATGTATAATGATCAACTCGATACTCCCTAGCCCCCAACAGCCTTTTTTTTCATAACACTTTAACCAGAGTGACGGGAGAGCGGCATTTCAGAAAACGTGCTTATCTCGGCGAGAAAAAGCGATTTCGGCAATAAAATTTAAAACGCGTGTAAAACATAAACCAAACGATGAAATTGGTTATTTCTTCATGTATAATGATCAACTCGATACTCCCTAGCCCCCAACAGCCTTTTTTTTCATAACACTTTAACCAGAGTGACGGGAGAGCGGCATTTCAGAAAACGTGCTTATCTCGGCGAGAAAAAGCGATTTCGGCAATAAAATTTAAAACGCGTGTAAAACATAAACCAAACGATGAAATTGGTTATTTCTTCATGTATAATGATCAACTCGATACTCCCTAGCCCCCAACAGCCTTTTTTTTCATAACACTTTAACCAGAGTGACGGGAGAGCGGCATTTCAGAAAACGTGCTTATCTCGGCGAGAAAAAGCGATTTCGGCAATAAAATTTAAAACGCGTGTAAAACATAAACCAAACGATGAAATTGGTTATTTCTTCATGTATAATGATCAACTCGATACTCCCTAGCCCCCAACAGCCTTTTTTTTCATAACACTTTAACCAGAGTGACGGGAGAGCGGCATTTCAGAAAACGTGCTTATCTCGGCGAGAAAAAGCGATTTCGGCAATAAAATTTAAAACGCGTGTAAAACATAAACCAAACGATGAAATTGGTTATTTCTTCATGTATAATGATCAACTCGATACTCCCTAGCCCCCAACAGCCTTTTTTTTCATAACACTTTAACCAGAGTGACGGGAGAGCGGCATTTCAGAAAACGTGCTTATCTCGGCGAGAAAAAGCGATTTCGGCAATAAAATTTAAAACGCGTGTAAAACATAAACCAAACGATGAAATTGGTTATTTCTTCATGTATAATGATCAACTCGATACTCCCTAGCCCCCAACAGCCTTTTTTTTCATAACACTTTAACCAGAGTGACGGGAGAGCGGCATTTCAGAAAACGTGCTTATCTCGGCGAGAAAAAGCGATTTCGGCAATAAAATTTAAAACGCGTGTAAAACATAAACCAAACGATGAAATTGGTTATTTCTTCATGTATAATGATCAACTCGATACTCCCTAGCCCCCAACAGCCTTTTTTTTCATAACACTTTAACCAGAGTGACGGGAGAGCGGCATTTCAGAAAACGTGCTTATCTCGGCGAGAAAAAGCGATTTCGGCAATAACATTTAAAACGCGTGTAAAACATAAACCAAACGATGAAATTGGTTATTTCTTCATGTATAATGATCAACTCGATACTCCCTAGCCCCCAACAGCCTTTTTTTTCATAACACTTTAACCAGAGTGACGGGAGAGCGGCATTTCAGAAAACGTGCTTATCTCGGCGAGAAAAAGCGATTTCGGCAATAACATTTAAAACGCGTGTAAAACATAAACCAAACGATGAAATTGGTTATTTCTTCATGTATAATGATCGACTCGATACTCCCTAGCCCCCAACAGCCTTTTTTTTCATAACACTTTAACCAGAGTGACGGGAGAGCGGCATTTCAGAAAACGTGCTTATCTCGGCGAGAAAAAGCGATTTCGGCAATAAAATTTAAAACGCGTGTAAAACATAAACCAAACGATGAAATTGGTTATTTCTTCATGTATAATGATCAACTCGATACTCCCTAGCCCCCAACAGCCTTTTTTTTCATAACACTTTAACCAGAGTGACGGGAGAGCGGCATTTCAGAAAACGTGCTTATCTCGGCGAGAAAAAGCGATTTCGGCAATAAAATTTAAAACGCGTGTAAAACATAAACCAAACGATGAAATTGGTTATTTCTTCATGTATAATGATCAACTCGATACTCCCTAGCCCCCAACAGCCTTTTTTTTCATAACACTTTAACCAGAGTGACGGGAGAGCGGCATTTCAGAAAACGTGCTTATCTCGGCGAGAAAAAGCGATTTCGGCAATAAAATTTAAAACGCGTGTAAAACATAAACCAAACGATGAAATTGGTTATTTCTTCATGTATAATGATCAAGTCGATACTCCCTAGCCCCCAACAGCCTTTTTTTTCATAACACTTTAACCAGAGTGACGGGAGAGCGGCATTTCAGAAAACGTGCTTATCTCGGCGAGAAAAAGCGATTTCGGCAATAAAATTTAAAACGCGTGTAAAACATAAACCAAACGATGAAATTGGTTATTTCTTCATGTATAATGATCAACTCGATACTCCCTAGCCCCCAACAGCCTTTTTTTTCATAACACTTTAACCAGAGTGACGGGAGAGCGGCATTTCAGAAAACGTGCTTATCTCGGCGAGAAAAAGCGATTTCGGCAATAACATTTAAAACGCGTGTAAAACATAAACCAAACGATGAAATTGGTTATTTCTTCATGTATAATGATCAACTCGATACTCCCTAGCCCCCAACAGCCTTTTTTTTCATAACACTTTAACCAGAGTGACGGGAGAGCGGCATTTCAGAAAACGTGCTTATCTCGGCGAGAAAAAGCGATTTCGGCAATAAAATTTAAAACGCGTGTAAAACATAAACCAAACGATGAAATTGGTTATTTCTTCATGTATAATGATCAACTCGATACTCCCTAGCCCCCAACAGCCTTTTTTTTCATAACACTTTAACCAGAGTGACGGGAGAGCGGCATTTCAGAAAACGTGCTTATCTCGGCGAGAAAAAGCGATTTCGGCAATAAAATTTAAAACGCGTGTAAAACATAAACCAAACGATGAAATTGGTTATTTCTTCATGTATAATGATCAACTCGATACTCCCTAGCCCCCAACAGCCTTTTTTTTCATAACACTTTAACCAGAGTGACGGGAGAGCGGCATTTCAGAAAACGTGCTTATCTCGGCGAGAAAAAGCGATTTCGGCAATAAAATTTAAAACGCGTGTAAAACATAAACCAAACGATGAAATTGGTTATTTCTTCATGTATAATGATCAACTCGATACTCCCTAGCCCCCAACAGCCTTTTTTTTCATAACACTTTAACCAGAGTGACGGGAGAGCGGCATTTCAGAAAACGTGCTTATCTCGGCGAGAAAAAGCGATTTCGGCAATAACATTTAAAACGCGTGTAAAACATAAACCAAACGATGAAATTGGTTATTTCTTCATGTATAATGATCAACTCGATACTCCCTAGCCCCCAACAGCCTTTTTTTTCATAACACTTTAACCAGAGTGACGGGAGAGCGGCATTTCAGAAAACGTGCTTATCTCGGCGAGAAAAAGCGATTTCGGCAATAAAATTTACAACGCGTGTAAAACATAAACCAAACGATGAAATTGGTTATTTCTTCATGTATAATGATCAACTCGATACTCCCTAGCCCCCAACAGCCTTTTTTTTCATAACACTTTAACCAGAGTGACGGGAGAGCGGCATTTCAGAAAACGTGCTTATCTCGGCGAGAAAAAGCGATTTCGGCAATAACATTTAAAACGCGTGTAAAACATAAACCAAACGATGAAATTGGTTATTTCTTCATGTATAATGATCAACTCGATACTCCCTAGCCCCCAACAGCCTTTTTTTTCATAACACTTTAACCAGAGTGACGGGAGAGCGGCATTTCAGAAAACGTGCTTATCTCGGCGAGAAAAAGCGATTTCGGCAATAAAATTTAAAACGCGTGTAAAACATAAACCAAACGATGAAATTGGTTATTTCTTCATGTATAATGATCAACTCGATACTCCCTAGCCCCCAACAGCCTTTTTTTTCATAACACTTTAACCAGAGTGACGGGAGAGCGGCATTTCAGAAAACGTGCTTATCTCGGCGAGAAAAAGCGATTTCGGCAATAACATTTAAAACGCGTGTAAAACATAAACCAAACGATGAAATTGGTTATTTCTTCATGTATAATGATCAACTCGATACTCCCTAGCCCCCAACAGCCTTTTTTTTCATAACACTTTAACCAGAGTGACGGGAGAGCGGCATTTCAGAAAACGTGCTTATCTCGGCGAGAAAAAGCGATTTCGGCAATAAAATTTAAAACGCGTGTAAAACATAAACCAAACGATGAAATTGGTTATTTCTTCATGTATAATGATCAACTCGATACTCCCTAGCCCCCAACAGCCTTTTTTTTCATAACACTTTAACCAGAGTGACGGGAGAGCGGCATTTCAGAAAACGTGCTTATCTCGGCGAGAAAAAGCGATTTCGGCAATAAAATTTAAAACGCGTGTAAAACATAAACCAAACGATGAAATTGGTTATTTCTTCATGTATAATGATCAACTCGATACTCCCTAGCCCCCAACAGCCTTTTTTTTCATAACACTTTAACCAGAGTGACGGGAGAGCGGCATTTCAGAAAACGTGCTTATCTCGGCGAGAAAAAGCGATTTCGGCAATAAAATTTAAAACGCGTGTAAAACATAAACCAAACGATGAAATTGGTAATTTCTTCATGTATAATGATCAACTCGATACTCCCTAGCCCCCAACAGCCTTTTATTTCATAACACTTTAACCAGAGTGACGGGAGAGCGGCATTTCAGAAAACGTGCTTATCTCGGCGAGAAAAAGCGATTTCGGCAATAAAATTTAAAACGCGTGTAAAACATAAACCAAACGATGAAATTGGTTATTTCTTCATGTATAATGATCAACTCGATACTCCCTAGCCCCCAACAGCCTTTTTTTTCATAACACTTTAACCAGAGTGACGGGAGAGCGGCATTTCAGAAAACGTGCTTATCTCGGCGAGAAAAAGCGATTTCGGCAATAAAATTTAAAACGCGTGTAAAACATAAACCAAACGATGAAATTGGTTATTTCTTCATGTATAATGATCAACTCGATACTCCCTAGCCCCCAACAGCCTTTTTTTTCATAACACTTTAACCAGAGTGACGGGAGAGCGGCATTTCAGAAAACGTGCTTATCTCGGCGAGAAAAAGCGATTTCGGCAATAAAATTTAAAACGCGTGTAAAACATAAACCAAACGATGAAATTGGTTATTTCTTCATGTATAATGATCAACTCGATACTCCCTAGCCCCCAACAGCCTTTTTTTTCATAACACTTTAACCAGAGTGACGGGAGAGCGGCATTTCAGAAAACGTGCTTATCTCGGCGAGAAAAAGCGATTTCGGCAATAAAATTTAAAACGCGTGTAAAACATAAACCAAACGATGAAATTGGTTATTTCTTCATGTATAATGATCAACTCGATACTCCCTAGCCCCCAACAGCCTTTTTTTTCATAACACTTTAACCAGAGTGACGGGAGAGCGGCATTTCAGAAAACGTGCTTATCTCGGCGAGAAAAAGCGATTTCGGCAATAAAATTTAAAACGCGTGTAAAACATAAACCAAACGATGAAATTGGTTATTTCTTCATGTATAATGATCAACTCGATACTCCCTAGCCCCCAACAGCCTTTTTTTTCATAACACTTTAACCAGAGTGACGGGAGAGCGGCATTTCAGAAAACGTGCTTATCTCGGCGAGAAAAAGCGATTTCGGCAATAAAATTTAAAACGCGTGTAAAACATAAACCAAACGATGAAATTGGTTATTTCTTCATGTATAATGATCAACTCGATACTCCCTAGCCCCCAACAGCCTTTTTTTTCATAACACTTTAACCAGAGTGACGGGAGAGCGGCATTTCAGAAAACGTGCTTATCTCGGCGAGAAAAAGCGATTTCGGCAATAAAATTTAAAACGCGTGTAAAACATAAACCAAACGATGAAATTGGTTATTTCTTCATGTATAATGATCAACTCGATACTCCCTAGCCCCCAACAGCCTTTTTTTTCATAACACTTTAACCAGAGTGACGGGAGAGCGGCATTTCAGAAAACGTGCTTATCTCGGCGAGAAAAAGCGATTTCGGCAATAAAATTTAAAACGCGTGTAAAACATAAACCAAACGATGAAATTGGTTATTTCTTCATGTATAATGATCAACTCGATACTCCCTAGCCCCCAACAGCCTTTTTTTTCATAACACTTTAACCAGAGTGACGGGAGAGCGGCATTTCAGAAAACGTGCTTATCTCGGCGAGAAAAAGCGATTTCGGCAATAACATTTAAAACGCGTGTAAAACATAAACCAAACGATGAAATTGGTTATTTCTTCATGTATAATGATCAACTCGATACTCCCTAGCCCCCAACAGCCTTTTTTTTCATAACACTTTAACCAGAGTGACGGGAGAGCGGCATTTCAGAAAACGTGCTTATCTCGGCGAGAAAAAGCGATTTCGGCAATAAAATTTAAAACGCGTGTAAAACATAAACCAAACGATGAAATTGGTTATTTCTTCATGTATAATGATCAACTCGATACTCCCTAGCCCCCAACAGCCTTTTTTTTCATAACACTTTAACCAGAGTGACGGGAGAGCGGCATTTCAGAAAACGTGCTTATCTCGGCGAGAAAAAGCGATTTCGGCAATAACATTTAAAACGCGTGTAAAACATAAACCAAACGATGAAATTGGTTATTTCTTCATGTATAATGATCAACTCGATACTCCCTAGCCCCCAACAGCCTTTTTTTTCATAACACTTTAACCAGAGTGACGGGAGAGCGGCATTTCAGAAAACGTGCTTATCTCGGCGAGAAAAAGCGATTTCGGCAATAACATTTAAAACGCGTGTAAAACATAAACCAAACGATGAAATTGGTTATTTCTTCATGTATAATGATCGACTCGATACTCCCTAGCCCCCAACAGCCTTTTTTTTCATAACACTTTAACCAGAGTGACGGGAGAGCGGCATTTCAGAAAACGTGCTTATCTCGGCGAGAAAAAGCGATTTCGGCAATAAAATTTAAAACGCGTGTAAAACATAAACCAAACGATGAAATTGGTTATTTCTTCATGTATAATGATCAACTCGATACTCCCTAGCCCCCAACAGCCTTTTTTTTCATAACACTTTAACCAGAGTGACGGGAGAGCGGCATTTCAGAAAACGTGCTTATCTCGGCGAGAAAAAGCGATTTCGGCAATAAAATTTAAAACGCGTGTAAAACATAAACCAAACGATGAAATTGGTTATTTCTTCATGTATAATGATCAACTCGATACTCCCTAGCCCCCAACAGCCTTTTTTTTCATAACACTTTAACCAGAGTGACGGGAGAGCGGCATTTCAGAAAACGTGCTTATCTCGGCGAGAAAAAGCGATTTCGGCAATAAAATTTAAAACGCGTGTAAAACATAAACCAAACGATGAAATTGGTTATTTCTTCATGTATAATGATCAACTCGATACTCCCTAGCCCCCAACAGCCTTTTTATTCATAACACTTTAACCAGAGTGACGGGAGAGCGGCATTTCAGAAAACGTGCTTATCTCGGCGAGAAAAAGCGATTTCGGCAATAAAATTTAAAACGCGTGTAAAACATAAACCAAACGATGAAATTCGTTATTTCTTCATGTATAATGATCAACTCGATACTCCCTAGCCCCCAACAGCCTTTTTTTTCACAACACTTTAACCAGAGTGACGGGAGAGCGGCATTTCAGAAAACGTGCTTATCTCGGCGAGAAAAAGCGATTTCGGCAATAAAATTTAAAACGCGTGTAAAACATAAACCAAACGATGAAATTGGTTATTTCTTCATGTATAATGATCAACTCGATACTCCCTAGCCCCCAACAGCCTTTTTTTTCATAACACTTTAACCAGAGTGACGGGAGAGCGGCATTTCAGAAAACGTGCGAGAAAACGGCGAGAAAAAGCGATTTCGGCAATAAAATTTAAAACGCGTGTAAAACATAAACCAAACGATGAAATTGGTTATTTCTTCATGTATAATGATCAACTCGATACTCCCTAGCCCCCAACAGCCTTTTTTTTCATAACACTTTAACCAGAGTGACGGGAGAGCGGCATTTCAGAAAACGTGCTTATCTCGGCGAGAAAAAGCGATTTCGGCAATAAAATTTAAAACGCGTGTAAAACATAAACCAAACGATGAAATTGGTTATTTCTTCATGTATAATGATCAACTCGAGTCGAGCTCCAGGGAGAGAGGCTGATTTTTCGCTTTTTGAGGCCGACCGACGAACCGGCGCGGGGCGGACTCAAAAGCCCGCAGAGCCGTAGGCACTTAGAAAAGTTTCGCCTTTGGCTGTGAGCTCCAGGGGGAGAGGCTGGTTTTGCGTTATTTTAGGCCGGCTGGAGAACCGGCGCGGGTCGGACGCACAATCCCCGCAGAGCCGTGGGCACTTAGAAAATTTTTGCCAAGTTGGCTCTGAGCGCCTGGTACCTAATATGGAAGTATAGAGGCCGACTTTCGGGCAAGATCACGCCGCGTTAGGCTTCCAGGACCCCGGCTAAGCAATTTTACCGGGCCGCCCGGTTCTTTTTTTGAACCAGCCCGGTTCTTTTTACACTTCCAGCTGGAGCTCAGCAGCGGCTTTTTGCCTAAGATCACGCCGGGTTAGGCTTCCAGGACCTCGGCTAAGCAATTCTACCGGGCCGCCCGGTTCTTTTTTTGAACCAGCCCGGTTCTTTTTACACTTCCAGCTGGAGCTCACGAGCGGCTTTTTGGACAAGATCACGCCGTGTTAGGCTTCCAGAGCCCCGGCTAAGCAATTTTACCGGCCCGCCCGGTTCTTTTTTTTAACCAGCCCGGTTCTTTTTACACTTCCAGCTGGAGCTCAGCAGCGGGTTTTTGGACAAGATCACGCCGTGTTAGGCTTCCAGAGCCCCGGCTAAGCAATTTTACAGGGTCGCCCGGTTCTTTTTTTTAACCAGCCCGGTTTTTTTTACACTTCCAGCTGGAGCTCAGCAGCGGCTTTTTGCACAGTATCAGGCCGGGTTAGGCTTCCAGAGCCCCGGCTAAGCAATTTTACCGGGCCGCCCGGTTCTTTTTTTTAACCAGCCCGGTTCTTTTTAAACTTCCAGCTGGAGCTCAGCAGCGGCTTTTTGGACAAGATCACGCCGTGTTAGGCTTCCAGAGCCCCGGCTAAGCAATTTTACCGGGTCGGCCGGTTCTTTTTTTTTAACCAGCCCGGTTCTTTTTACACTTCCAGCTCGAGCTCAGCAGCGGCTTTTTGGACAAGATCACGCCGTGTTAGGCTTCCAGAGCCCCGGCTAAGCAATTTTACCGGGTCGCCCGGTTCTTTTTTTAACCAGCCCGGTTCTTTTTACACTTCCAGCTGGAGCTCAGCATCGTGTAAAACATAAACCAAACGATGAAATTGGTTATTTCTTCATGTATAATGATCAACTCGATACTCCCTAGCCCCCAACAGCCTTTTTTTTCATAACACTTTAACCAGAGTGACGGGAGAGCGGCATTTCAGAAAACGTGCTTATCTCGGCGAGAAAAAGCGATTTCGGCAATAAAATTTAAAACGCGTGTAAAACATAAACCAAACGATGAAATTGGTTATTTCTTCATGTATAATGATCAACTCGATACTCCCTAGCCCCCAACAGCCTTTTTTTTTCATAACACTTTAACCAGAGTGACGGGAGAGCGGCATTTCAGAAAACGTGCTTATCTCGGCGAGAAAAAGCGATTTCGGCAATAATATTTAAAACGCGTGTAAAACATAAACCAAACGATGAAATTGGTTATTTCTTCATGTATAATGATCAACGCGATACTCCCTAGCCCCCAACAGCCTTTTTTTTCATAACACTTTAACCAGAGTGACGGGAGAGCGGCATTTCAGAAAACGTGCTTATCTCGGCGAGAAAAAGCGATTTCGGCAATAAAATTTAAAACGCGTGTAAAACATAAACCAAACGATGAAATTGGTTATTTCTTCATGTATAATGATCAACTCGATACTCCCTAGCCCCCAACAGCCTTTTTTTTCATAACACTTTAACCAGAGTGACGGGAGAGCGGCATTTCAGAAAACGTGCTTATCTCGGCGAGAAAAAGCGATTTCGGCAATAAAATTTAAAACGCGTGTAAAACATAAACCAAACGATGAAATTGGTTATTTCTTCATGTATAATGATCAACTCGATACTCCCTAGCCCCCAACAGCCTTTTTTTTCATAACACTTTAACCAGAGTGACGGGAGAGCGGCATTTCAGAAAACGTGCTTATCTCGGCGAGAAAAAGCGATTTCGGCAATAAAATTTAAAACGCGTGTAAAACATAAACCAAACGATGAAATTGGTTATTTCTTCATGTATAATGATCAACTCGATACTCCCTAGCCCCCAACAGCCTTTTTTTTCATAACACTTTAACCAGAGTGACGGGAGAGCGGCATTTCAGAAAACGTGCTTATCTCGGCGAGAAAAAGCGATTTCGGCAATAAAATTTAAAACGCGTGTAAAACATAAACCAAACGATGAAATTGGTTATTTCTTCATGTATAATGATCAACTCGATACTCCCTAGCCCCCAACAGCCTTTTTTTTCATAACAGTTTAACCAGAGTGACGGGAGAGCGGCATTTCAGAAAACGTGCTTATCTCGGCGAGAAAAAGCGATTTCGGCAATAAAATTTAAAACGCGTGTAAAACATAAACCAAACGATGAAATTGGTTATTTCTTCATGTATAATGATCAACTCGATACTCCCTAGCCCCCAACAGCCTTTTTTTTCATAACACTTTAACCAGAGTGACGGGAGAGCGGCATTTCAGAAAACGTGCTTATCTCGGCGAGAAAAAGCGATTTCGGCAATAAAATTTAAAACGCGTGTAAAACATAAACCAAACGATGAAATTGGTTATTTCTTCATGTATAATGATCAACTCGATACTCCCTAGCCCCCAACAGCCTTTTTTTTCATAACACTTTAACCAGAGTGACGGGAGAGCGGCATTTCAGAAAACGTGCTTATCTCGGCGAGAAAAAGCGATTTCGGCAATAAAATTTAAAACGCGTGTAAAACATAAACCAAACGATGAAATTGGTTATTTCTTCATGTATAATGATCAACTCGATACTCCCTAGCCCCCAACAGCCTTTTTTTTCATAACACTTTAACCAGAGTGACGGGAGAGCGGCATTTCAGAAAACGTGCTTATCTCGGCGAGAAAAAGCGATTTCGGCAATAAAATTTAAAACGCGTGTAAAACATAAACCAAACGATGAAATTGTTTATTTCTTCATGTATAATGATCAACTCGATACTCCCTAGCCCCCAACAGCCTTTTTTTTCATAACACTTTAACCAGAGTGACGGGAGAGCGGCATTTCAGAAAACGTGCTTATCTCGGCGAGAAAAAGCGATTTCGGCAATAACATTTAAAACGCGTGTAAAACATAAACCAAACGATGAAATTGGTAATTTCTTCATGTATAATGATCAACTCGATACTCCCTAGCCCCCAACAGCCTTTTTTTTCATAACACTTTAACCAGAGTGACGGGAGAGCGGCATTTCAGAAAACGTGCTTATCTCGGCGAGAAAAAGCGATTTCGGCAATAAAATTTAAAACGCGTGTAAAACATAAACCAAACGATGAAATTGGTTATTTCTTCATGTATAATGATCAACTCGATACTCCCTAGCCCCCAACAGCCTTTTTTTTCATAACACTTTAACCAGAGTGACGGGAGAGCGGCATTTCAGAAAACGTGCTTATCTCGGCGAGAAAAAGCGATTTCGGCAATAAAATTTAAAACGCGTGTAAAACATAAACCAAACGATGAAATTGGTTATTTCTTCATGTATAATGATCAACTCGATACTCCCTAGCCCCCAACAGCCTTTTTTTTCATAACACTTTAACCAGAGTGACGGGAGAGCGGCATTTCAGAAAACGTGCTTATCTCGGCGAGAAAAAGCGATTTCGGCAATAAAATTTAAAACGCGTGTAAAACATAAACCAAACGATGAAATTGGTTATTTCTTCATGTATAATGATCAACTCGATACTCCCTAGCCCCCAACAGCCTTTTTTTTCATAACACTTTAACCAGAGTGACGGGAGAGCGGCATTTCAGAAAACGTGCTTATCTCGGCGAGAAAAAGCGATTTCGGCAATAAAATTTAAAACGCGTGTAAAACATAAACCAAACGATGAAATTGGTTATTTCTTCATGTATAATGATCAACTCGATACTCCCTAGCCCCCAACAGCCTTTTTTTTCATAACACTTTAACCAGAGTGACGGGAGAGCGGCATTTCAGAAAACGTGCTTATCTCGGCGAGAAAAAGCGATTTCGGCAATAAAATTTAAAACGCGTGTAAAACATAAACCAAACGATGAAATTGGTTATTTCTTCATGTATAATGATCAACTCGATACTCCCTAGCCCCCAACAGCCTTTTTTTTCATAACACTTTAACCAGAGTGACGGGAGAGCGGCATTTCAGAAAACGTGCTTATCTCGGCGAGAAAAAGCGATTTCGGCAATAAAATTTAAAACGCGTGTAAAACATAAACCAAACGATGAAATTGGTTATTTCTTCATGTATAATGATCAACTCGATACTCCCTAGCCCCCAACAGCCTTTTTTTTCATAACACTTTAACCAGAGTGACGGGAGAGCGGCATTTCAGAAAACGTGCTTATCTCGGCGAGAAAAAGCGATTTCGGCAATAAAATTTAAAACGCGTGTAAAACATAAACCAAACGATGAAATTGGTTATTTCTTCATGTATAATGATCAACTCGATACTCCCTAGCCCCCAACAGCCTTTTTTTTCATAACACTTTAACCAGAGTGACGGGAGAGCGGCATTTCAGAAAACGTGCTTATCTCGGCGAGAAAAAGCGATTTCGGCAATAAAATTTAAAACGCGTGTAAAACATAAACCAAACGATGGAATTGGTTATTTCTTCATGTATAATGATCAACTCGATACTCCCTAGCCCCCAACAGCCTTTTTTTTCATAACACTTTAACCAGAGTGACGGGAGAGCGGCATTTCAGAAAACGTGCTTATCTCGGCGAGAAAAAGCGATTTTGGCAATAAAATTTAAAACGCGTGTAAAACATAAACCAAACGATGAAATTGGTTATTTCTTCATGTATAATGATCAACTCGATACTCCCTAGCCCCCAACAGCCTTTTTTTTCATAACACTTTAACCAGAGTGACGGGAGAGCGGCATTTCAGAAAACGTGCTTATCTCGGCGAGAAAAAGCGATTTCGGCAATAAAATTTAAAACGCGTGTAAAACATAAACCAAACGATGAAATTGGTTATTTCTTCATGTATAATGATCAACTCGATACTCCCTAGCCCCCAACAGCCTTTTTTTTCATAACACTTTAACCAGAGTGACGGGAGAGCGGCATTTCAGAAAACGTGCTTATCTCGGCGAGAAAAAGCGATTTCGGCAATAAAATTTAAAACGCGTGTAAAACATAAACCAAACGATGAAATTGGTTATTTCTTCATGTATAATGATCAACTCGATACTCCCTAGCCCCCAAAAGCCTTTTTTTTCATAACACTTTAACCAGAGTGACGGGAGAGCGGCATTTCAGAAAACGTGCTTATCTCGGCGAGAAAAAGCGATTTCGGCAATAAAATTTAAAACGCGTGTAAAACATAAACCAAACGATGAAATTGGTTATTTCTTCATGTATAATGATCGACTCGATACTCCCTAGCCCCCAACAGCCTTTTTTTTCATAACACTTTAACCAGAGTGACGGGAGAGCGGCATTTCAGAAAACGTGCTTATCTCGGCGAGAAAAAGCGATTTCGGCAATAAAATTTAAAACGCGTGTAAAACATAAACCAAACGATGAAATTGGTTATTTCTTCATGTATAATGATCAACTCGATACTCCCTAGCCCCCAACAGCCTTTTTTTTCATAACACTTTAACCAGAGTGACGGGAGAGCGGCATTTCAGAAAACGTGCGAGAAAACGGCGAGAAAAAGCGATTTCGGCAATAAAATTTAAAACGCGTGTAAAACATAAACCAAACGATGAAATTGGTTATTTCTTCATGTATAATGATCAACTCGATACTCCCTAGCCCCCAACAGCCTTTTTTTTCATAACACTTTAACCAGAGTGACGGGAGAGCGGCATTTCAGAAAACGTGCTTATCTCGGCGAGAAAAAGCGATTTCGGCAATAAAATTTAAAACGCGTGTAAAACATAAACCAAACGATGAAATTGGTTATTTCTTCATGTATAATGATCAACTCGAGTCGAGCTCCAGGGAGAGAGGCTGATTTTTCGCTTTTTGAGGCCGACCGACGAACCGGCGCGGGGCGGACTCAAAAGCCCGCAGAGCCGTAGGCACTTAGAAAAGTTTCGCCTTTGGCTGTGAGCTCCAGGGGGAGAGGCTGGTTTTGCGTTATTTTAGGCCGGCTGGAGAACCGGCGCGGGTCGGACGCACAATCCCCGCAGAGCCGTGGGCACTTAGAAAATTTTTGCCAAGTTGGCTCTGAGCGCCTGGTACCTAATGTGGAAGTATAGAGG
The DNA here is from genome assembly GCF_054491065.1 of Syngnathus leptorhynchus. NCBI lineage: Eukaryota > Metazoa > Chordata > Actinopteri > Syngnathiformes > Syngnathidae > Syngnathus > Syngnathus leptorhynchus. Next base: position 140,079 of record NW_028232095.1, on the reverse strand, counting down.
CCGACTTTCGGGCAAGATCACGCCGCGTTAGGCTTCCAGGACCCCGGCTAAGCAATTTTACCGGGCCGCCTGGTTCTTTTTTTGAACCAGCCCGGTTCTTTTTACACTTCCAGCTGGAGCTCAGCAGCGGCTTTTTGCCTAAGATCACGCCGGGTTAGGCTTCCAGGACCTCGGCTAAGCAATTCTACCGGGCCGCCCGGTTCTTTTTTTGAACCAGCCCGGTTCTTTTTACACTTCCAGCTGGAGCTCACGAGCGGCTTTTTGGACAAGATCACGCCGTGTTAGGCTTCCAGAGCCCCGGCTAAGCAATTTTACCGGCCCGCCCGGTTCTTTTTTTTAACCAGCCCGGTTCTTTTTACACTTCCAGCTGGAGCTCAGCAGCGGGTTTTTGGACAAGATCACGCCGTGTTAGGCTTCCAGAGCCCCGGCTAAGCAATTTTACAGGGTCGCCCGGTTCTTTTTTTTAACCAGCCCGGTTTTTTTTTACACTTCCAGCTGGAGCTCAGCAGCGGCTTTTTGCACAGTATCAGGCCGGGTTAGGCTTCCAGAGCCCCGGCTAAGCAATTTTACCGGGCCGCCCGGTTCTTTTTTTTAACCAGCCCGGTTCTTTTTAAACTTCCAGCTGGAGCTCAGCAGCGGCTTTTTGGACAAGATCACGCCGTGTTAGGCTTCCAGAGCCCCGGCTAAGCAATTTTACCGGGTCGGCCGGTTCTTTTTTTTTAACCAGCCCGGTTCTTTTTACACTTCCAGCTCGAGCTCAGCAGCGGCTTTTTGGACAAGATCACGCCGTGTTAGGCTTCCAGAGCCCCGGCTAAGCAATTTTACCGGGTCGCCCGGTTCTTTTTTTAACCAGCCCGGTTCTTTTTACACTTCCAGCTGGAGCTCAGCATCGTGTAAAACATAAACCAAACGATGAAATTGGTTATTTCTTCATGTATAATGATCAACTCGATACTCCCTAGCCCCCAACAGCCTTTTTTTTCATAACACTTTAACCAGAGTGACGGGAGAGCGGCATTTCAGAAAACGTGCTTATCTCGGCGAGAAAAAGCGATTTCGGCAATAAAATTTAAAACGCGTGTAAAACATAAACCAAACGATGAAATTGGTTATTTCTTCATGTATAATGATCAACTCGATACTCCCTAGCCCCCAACAGCCTTTTTTTTCATAACACTTTAACCAGAGTGACGGGAGAGCGGCATTTCAGAAAACGTGCTTATCTCGGCGAGAAAAAGCGATTTCGGCAATAAAATTTAAAACGCGTGTAAAACATAAACCAAACGATGAAATTGGTTATTTCTTCATGTATAATGATCAACTCGATACTCCCTAGCCCCCAACAGCCTTTTTTTTCATAACACTTTAACCAGAGTGACGGGAGAGCGGCATTTCAGAAAACGTGCTTATCTCGGCGAGAAAAAGCGATTTCGGCAATAACATTTAAAACGCGTGTAAAACATAAACCAAACGATGAAATTGGTTATTTCTTCATGTATAATGATCAACTCGATACTCCCTAGCCCCCAACAGCCTTTTTTTTCATAACACTTTAACCAGAGTGACGGGAGAGCGGCATTTCAGAAAACGTGCTTATCTCGGCGAGAAAAAGCGATTTCGGCAATAAAATTTAAAACGCGTGTAAAACATAAACCAAACGATGAAATTGGTTATTTCTTCATGTATAATGATCAACTCGATACTCCCTAGCCCCCAACAGCCTTTTTTTTCATAACACTTTAACCAGAGTGACGGGAGAGCGGCATTTCAGAAAACGTGCTTATCTCGGCGAGAAAAAGCGATTTCGGCAATAAAATTTAAAACGCGTGTAAAACATAAACCAAACGATGAAATTGGTTATTTCTTCATGTATAATGATCAACTCGATACTCCCTAGCCCCCAACAGCCTTTTTTTTCATAACACTTTAACCAGAGTGACGGGAGAGCGGCATTTCAGAAAACGTGCTTATCTCGGCGAGAAAAAGCGATTTCGGCAATAAAATTTAAAACGCGTGTAAAACATAAACCAAACGATGAAATTGGTTATTTCTTCATGTATAATGATCAACTCGATACTCCCTAGCCCCCAACAGCCTTTTTTTTCATAACACTTTAACCAGAGTGACGGGAGAGCGGCATTTCAGAAAACGTGCTTATCTCGGCGAGAAAAAGCGATTTCGGCAATAACATTTAAAACGCGTGTAAAACATAAACCAAACGATGAAATTGGTTATTTCTTCATGTATAATGATCAACTCGATACTCCCTAGCCCCCAACAGCCTTTTTTTTCATAACACTTTAACCAGAGTGACGGGAGAGCGGCATTTCAGAAAACGTGCTTATCTCGGCGAGAAAAAGCGATTTCGGCAATAAAATTTACAACGCGTGTAAAACATAAACCAAACGATGAAATTGGTTATTTCTTCATGTATAATGATCAACTCGATACTCCCTAGCCCCCAACAGCCTTTTTTTTCATAACACTTTAACCAGAGTGACGGGAGAGCGGCATTTCAGAAAACGTGCTTATCTCGGCGAGAAAAAGCGATTTCGGCAATAACATTTAAAACGCGTGTAAAACATAAACCAAACGATGAAATTGGTTATTTCTTCATGTATAATGATCAACTCGATACTCCCTAGCCCCCAACAGCCTTTTTTTTCATAACACTTTAACCAGAGTGACGGGAGAGCGGCATTTCAGAAAACGTGCTTATCTCGGCGAGAAAAAGCGATTTCGGCAATAAAATTTAAAACGCGTGTAAAACATAAACCAAACGATGAAATTGGTTATTTCTTCATGTATAATGATCAACTCGATACTCCCTAGCCCCCAACAGCCTTTTTTTTCATAACACTTTAACCAGAGTGACGGGAGAGCGGCATTTCAGAAAACGTGCTTATCTCGGCGAGAAAAAGCGATTTCGGCAATAACATTTAAAACGCGTGTAAAACATAAACCAAACGATGAAATTGGTTATTTCTTCATGTATAATGATCAACTCGATACTCCCTAGCCCCCAACAGCCTTTTTTTTCATAACACTTTAACCAGAGTGACGGGAGAGCGGCATTTCAGAAAACGTGCTTATCTCGGCGAGAAAAAGCGATTTCGGCAATAAAATTTAAAACGCGTGTAAAACATAAACCAAACGATGAAATTGGTTATTTCTTCATGTATAATGATCAACTCGATACTCCCTAGCCCCCAACAGCCTTTTTTTTCATAACACTTTAACCAGAGTGACGGGAGAGCGGCATTTCAGAAAACGTGCTTATCTCGGCGAGAAAAAGCGATTTCGGCAATAAAATTTAAAACGCGTGTAAAACATAAACCAAACGATGAAATTGGTTATTTCTTCATGTATAATGATCAACTCGATACTCCCTAGCCCCCAACAGCCTTTTTTTTCATAACACTTTAACCAGAGTGACGGGAGAGCGGCATTTCAGAAAACGTGCTTATCTCGGCGAGAAAAAGCGATTTCGGCAATAAAATTTAAAACGCGTGTAAAACATAAACCAAACGATGAAATTGGTAATTTCTTCATGTATAATGATCAACTCGATACTCCCTAGCCCCCAACAGCCTTTTATTTCATAACACTTTAACCAGAGTGACGGGAGAGCGGCATTTCAGAAAACGTGCTTATCTCGGCGAGAAAAAGCGATTTCGGCAATAAAATTTAAAACGCGTGTAAAACATAAACCAAACGATGAAATTGGTTATTTCTTCATGTATAATGATCAACTCGATACTCCCTAGCCCCCAACAGCCTTTTTTTTCATAACACTTTAACCAGAGTGACGGGAGAGCGGCATTTCAGAAAACGTGCTTATCTCGGCGAGAAAAAGCGATTTCGGCAATAAAATTTAAAACGCGTGTAAAACATAAACCAAACGATGAAATTGGTTATTTCTTCATGTATAATGATCAACTCGATACTCCCTAGCCCCCAACAGCCTTTTTTTTCATAACACTTTAACCAGAGTGACGGGAGAGCGGCATTTCAGAAAACGTGCTTATCTCGGCGAGAAAAAGCGATTTCGGCAATAAAATTTAAAACGCGTGTAAAACATAAACCAAACGATGAAATTGGTTATTTCTTCATGTATAATGATCAACTCGATACTCCCTAGCCCCCAACAGCCTTTTTTTTCATAACACTTTAACCAGAGTGACGGGAGAGCGGCATTTCAGAAAACGTGCTTATCTCGGCGAGAAAAAGCGATTTCGGCAATAAAATTTAAAACGCGTGTAAAACATAAACCAAACGATGAAATTGGTTATTTCTTCATGTATAATGATCAACTCGATACTCCCTAGCCCCCAACAGCCTTTTTTTTCATAACACTTTAACCAGAGTGACGGGAGAGCGGCATTTCAGAAAACGTGCTTATCTCGGCGAGAAAAAGCGATTTCGGCAATAAAATTTACAACGCGTGTAAAACATAAACCAAACGATGAAATTGGTTATTTCTTCATGTATAATGATCAACTCGATACTCCCTAGCCCCCAACAGCCTTTTTTTTCATAACACTTTAACCAGAGTGACGGGAGAGCGGCATTTCAGAAAACGTGCTTATCTCGGCGAGAAAAAGCGATTTCGGCAATAACATTTAAAACGCGTGTAAAACATAAACCAAACGATGAAATTGGTTATTTCTTCATGTATAATGATCAACTCGATACTCCCTAGCCCCCAACAGCCTTTTTTTTCATAACACTTTAACCAGAGTGACGGGAGAGCGGCATTTCAGAAAACGTGCTTATCTCGGCGAGAAAAAGCGATTTCGGCAATAAAATTTAAAACGCGTGTAAAACATAAACCAAACGATGAAATTGGTTATTTCTTCATGTATAATGATCAACTCGATACTCCCTAGCCCCCAACAGCCTTTTTTTTCATAACACTTTAACCAGAGTGACGGGAGAGCGGCATTTCAGAAAACGTGCTTATCTCGGCGAGAAAAAGCGATTTCGGTAATAACATTTAAAACGCGTGTAAAACATAAACCAAACGATGAAATTGGTTATTTCTTCATGTATAATGATCAACTCGATACTCCCTAGCCCCCAACAGCCTTTTTTTTCATAACACTTTAACCAGAGTGACGGGAGAGCGGCATTTCAGAAAACGTGCTTATCTCGGCGAGAAAAAGCGATTTCGGCAATAAAATTTAAAACGCGTGTAAAACATAAACCAAACGATGAAATTGGTTATTTCTTCATGTATAATGATCAACTCGATACTCCCTAGCCCCCAACAGCCTTTTTTTTCATAACACTTTAACCAGAGTGACGGGAGAGCGGCATTTCAGAAAACGTGCTTATCTCGGCGAGAAAAAGCGATTTCGGCAATAAAATTTAAAACGCGTGTAAAACATAAACCAAACGATGAAATTGGTTATTTCTTCATGTATAATGATCAACTCGATACTCCCTAGCCCCCAACAGCCTTTTTTTTCATAACACTTTAACCAGAGTGACGGGAGAGCGGCATTTCAGAAAACGTGCTTATCTCGGCGAGAAAAAGCGATTTCGGCAATAAAATTTAAAACGCGTGTAAAACATAAACCAAACGATGAAATTGGTAATTTCTTCATGTATAATGATCAACTCGATACTCCCTAGCCCCCAACAGCCTTTTATTTCATAACACTTTAACCAGAGTGACGGGAGAGCGGCATTTCAGAAAACGTGCTTATCTCGGCGAGAAAAAGCGATTTCGGCAATAAAATTTAAAACGCGTGTAAAACATAAACCAAACGATGAAATTGGTTATTTCTTCATGTATAATGATCAACTCGATACTCCCTAGCCCCCAACAGCCTTTTTTTTCATAACACTTTAACCAGAGTGACGGGAGAGCGGCATTTCAGAAAACGTGCTTATCTCGGCGAGAAAAAGCGATTTCGGCAATAAAATTTAAAACGCGTGTAAAACATAAACCAAACGATGAAATTGGTTATTTCTTCATGTATAATGATCAACTCGATACTCCCTAGCCCCCAACAGCCTTTTTTTTCATAACACTTTAACCAGAGTGACGGGAGAGCGGCATTTCAGAAAACGTGCTTATCTCGGCGAGAAAAAGCGATTTCGGCAATAAAATTTAAAACGCGTGTAAAACATAAACCAAACGATGAAATTGGTTATTTCTTCATGTATAATGATCAACTCGATACTCCCTAGCCCCCAACAGCCTTTTTTTTCATAACACTTTAACCAGAGTGACGGGAGAGCGGCATTTCAGAAAACGTGCTTATCTCGGCGAGAAAAAGCGATTTCGGCAATAACATTTAAAACGCGTGTAAAACATAAACCAAACGATGAAATTGGTTATTTCTTCATGTATAATGATCAACTCGATACTCCCTAGCCCCCAACAGCCTTTTTTTTCATAACACTTTAACCAGAGTGACGGGAGAGCGGCATTTCAGAAAACGTGCTTATCTCGGCGAGAAAAAGCGATTTCGGCAATAAAATTTAAAACGCGTGTAAAACATAAACCAAACGATGAAATTGGTTATTTCTTCATGTATAATGATCAACTCGATACTCCCTAGCCCCCAACAGCCTTTTTTTTCATAACACTTTAACCAGAGTGACGGGAGAGCGGCATTTCAGAAAACGTGCTTATCTCGGCGAGAAAAAGCGATTTCGGCAATAACATTTAAAACGCGTGTAAAACATAAACCAAACGATGAAATTGGTTATTTCTTCATGTATAATGATCAACTCGATACTCCCTAGCCCCCAACAGCCTTTTTTTTCATAACACTTTAACCAGAGTGACGGGAGAGCGGCATTTCAGAAAACGTGCTTATCTCGGCGAGAAAAAGCGATTTCGGCAATAACATTTAAAACGCGTGTAAAACATAAACCAAACGATGAAATTGGTTATTTCTTCATGTATAATGATCGACTCGATACTCCCTAGCCCCCAACAGCCTTTTTTTTCATAACACTTTAACCAGAGTGACGGGAGAGCGGCATTTCAGAAAACGTGCTTATCTCGGCGAGAAAAAGCGATTTCGGCAATAAAATTTAAAACGCGTGTAAAACATAAACCAAACGATGAAATTGGTTATTTCTTCATGTATAATGATCAACTCGATACTCCCTAGCCCCCAACAGCCTTTTTTTTCATAACACTTTAACCAGAGTGACGGGAGAGCGGCATTTCAGAAAACGTGCTTATCTCGGCGAGAAAAAGCGATTTCGGCAATAAAATTTAAAACGCGTGTAAAACATAAACCAAACGATGAAATTGGTTATTTCTTCATGTATAATGATCAACTCGATACTCCCTAGCCCCCAACAGCCTTTTTTTTCATAACACTTTAACCAGAGTGACGGGAGAGCGGCATTTCAGAAAACGTGCTTATCTCGGCGAGAAAAAGCGATTTCGGCAATAAAATTTAAAACGCGTGTAAAACATAAACCAAACGATGAAATTGGTTATTTCTTCATGTATAATGATCAACTCGATACTCCCTAGCCCCCAACAGCCTTTTTATTCATAACACTTTAACCAGAGTGACGGGAGAGCGGCATTTCAGAAAACGTGCTTATCTCGGCGAGAAAAAGCGATTTCGGCAATAAAATTTAAAACGCGTGTAAAACATAAACCAAACGATGAAATTCGTTATTTCTTCATGTATAATGATCAACTCGATACTCCCTAGCCCCCAACAGCCTTTTTTTTCACAACACTTTAACCAGAGTGACGGGAGAGCGGCATTTCAGAAAACGTGCTTATCTCGGCGAGAAAAAGCGATTTCGGCAATAAAATTTAAAACGCGTGTAAAACATAAACCAAACGATGAAATTGGTTATTTCTTCATGTATAATGATCAACTCGATACTCCCTAGCCCCCAACAGCCTTTTTTTTCATAACACTTTAACCAGAGTGACGGGAGAGCGGCATTTCAGAAAACGTGCGAGAAAACGGCGAGAAAAAGCGATTTCGGCAATAAAATTTAAAACGCGTGTAAAACATAAACCAAACGATGAAATTGGTTATTTCTTCATGTATAATGATCAACTCGATACTCCCTAGCCCCCAACAGCCTTTTTTTTCATAACACTTTAACCAGAGTGACGGGAGAGCGGCATTTCAGAAAACGTGCTTATCTCGGCGAGAAAAAGCGATTTCGGCAATAAAATTTAAAACGCGTGTAAAACATAAACCAAACGATGAAATTGGTTATTTCTTCATGTATAATGATCAACTCGAGTCGAGCTCCAGGGAGAGAGGCTGATTTTTCGCTTTTTGAGGCCGACCGACGAACCGGCGCGGGGCGGACTCAAAAGCCCGCAGAGCCGTAGGCACTTAGAAAAGTTTCGCCTTTGGCTGTGAGCTCCAGGGGGAGAGGCTGGTTTTGCGTTATTTTAGGCCGGCTGGAGAACCGGCGCGGGTCGGACGCACAATCCCCGCAGAGCCGTGGGCACTTAGAAAATTTTTGCCAAGTTGGCTCTGAGCGCCTGGTACCTAATATGGAAGTATAGAGGCCGACTTTCGGGCAAGATCACGCCGCGTTAGGCTTCCAGGACCCCGGCTAAGCAATTTTACCGGGCCGCCCGGTTCTTTTTTTGAACCAGCCCGGTTCTTTTTACACTTCCAGCTGGAGCTCAGCAGCGGCTTTTTGCCTAAGATCACGCCGGGTTAGGCTTCCAGGACCTCGGCTAAGCAATTCTACCGGGCCGCCCGGTTCTTTTTTTGAACCAGCCCGGTTCTTTTTACACTTCCAGCTGGAGCTCACGAGCGGCTTTTTGGACAAGATCACGCCGTGTTAGGCTTCCAGAGCCCCGGCTAAGCAATTTTACCGGCCCGCCCGGTTCTTTTTTTTAACCAGCCCGGTTCTTTTTACACTTCCAGCTGGAGCTCAGCAGCGGGTTTTTGGACAAGATCACGCCGTGTTAGGCTTCCAGAGCCCCGGCTAAGCAATTTTACAGGGTCGCCCGGTTCTTTTTTTTAACCAGCCCGGTTTTTTTTACACTTCCAGCTGGAGCTCAGCAGCGGCTTTTTGCACAGTATCAGGCCGGGTTAGGCTTCCAGAGCCCCGGCTAAGCAATTTTACCGGGCCGCCCGGTTCTTTTTTTTAACCAGCCCGGTTCTTTTTAAACTTCCAGCTGGAGCTCAGCAGCGGCTTTTTGGACAAGATCACGCCGTGTTAGGCTTCCAGAGCCCCGGCTAAGCAATTTTACCGGGTCGGCCGGTTCTTTTTTTTTAACCAGCCCGGTTCTTTTTACACTTCCAGCTCGAGCTCAGCAGCGGCTTTTTGGACAAGATCACGCCGTGTTAGGCTTCCAGAGCCCCGGCTAAGCAATTTTACCGGGTCGCCCGGTTCTTTTTTTAACCAGCCCGGTTCTTTTTACACTTCCAGCTGGAGCTCAGCATCGTGTAAAACATAAACCAAACGATGAAATTGGTTATTTCTTCATGTATAATGATCAACTCGATACTCCCTAGCCCCCAACAGCCTTTTTTTTCATAACACTTTAACCAGAGTGACGGGAGAGCGGCATTTCAGAAAACGTGCTTATCTCGGCGAGAAAAAGCGATTTCGGCAATAAAATTTAAAACGCGTGTAAAACATAAACCAAACGATGAAATTGGTTATTTCTTCATGTATAATGATCAACTCGATACTCCCTAGCCCCCAACAGCCTTTTTTTTTCATAACACTTTAACCAGAGTGACGGGAGAGCGGCATTTCAGAAAACGTGCTTATCTCGGCGAGAAAAAGCGATTTCGGCAATAATATTTAAAACGCGTGTAAAACATAAACCAAACGATGAAATTGGTTATTTCTTCATGTATAATGATCAACGCGATACTCCCTAGCCCCCAACAGCCTTTTTTTTCATAACACTTTAACCAGAGTGACGGGAGAGCGGCATTTCAGAAAACGTGCTTATCTCGGCGAGAAAAAGCGATTTCGGCAATAAAATTTAAAACGCGTGTAAAACATAAACCAAACGATGAAATTGGTTATTTCTTCATGTATAATGATCAACTCGATACTCCCTAGCCCCCAACAGCCTTTTTTTTCATAACACTTTAACCAGAGTGACGGGAGAGCGGCATTTCAGAAAACGTGCTTATCTCGGCGAGAAAAAGCGATTTCGGCAATAAAATTTAAAACGCGTGTAAAACATAAACCAAACGATGAAATTGGTTATTTCTTCATGTATAATGATCAACTCGATACTCCCTAGCCCCCAACAGCCTTTTTTTTCATAACACTTTAACCAGAGTGACGGGAGAGCGGCATTTCAGAAAACGTGCTTATCTCGGCGAGAAAAAGCGATTTCGACAATAAAATTTAAAACGCGTGTAAAACATAAACCAAACGATGAAATTGGTTATTTCTTCATGTATAATGATCAACTCGATACTCCCTAGCCCCCAACAGCCTTTTTTTTCATAACACTTTAACCAGAGTGACGGGAGAGCGGCATTTCAGAAAACGTGCTTATCTCGGCGAGAAAAAGCGATTTCGGCAATAAAATTTAAAACGCGTGTAAAACATAAACCAAACGATGAAATTGGTTATTTCTTCATGTATAATGATCAACTCGATACTCCCTAGCCCCCAACAGCCTTTTTTTTCATAACACTTTAACCAGAGTGACGGGAGAGCGGCATTTCAGAAAACGTGCTTATCTCGGCGAGAAAAAGCGATTTCGGCAATAAAATTTAAAACGCGTGTAAAACATAAACCAAACGATGAAATTGGTTATTTCTTCATGTATAATGATCAACTCGATACTCCCTAGCCCCCAACAGCCTTTTTTTTCATAACACTTTAACCAGAGTGACGGGAGAGCGGCATTTCAGAAAACGTGCTTATCTCGGCGAGAAAAAGCGATTTCGGCAATAAAATTTAAAACGCGTGTAAAACATAAACCAAACGATGAAATTGGTTATTTCTTCATGTATAATGATCAACTCGATACTCCCTAGCCCCCAACAGCCTTTTTTTTCATAACACTTTAACCAGAGTGACGGGAGAGCGGCATTTCAGAAAACGTGCTTATCTCGGCGAGAAAAAGCGATTTCGGCAATAAAATTTAAAACGCGTGTAAAACATAAACCAAACGATGAAATTGGTTATTTCTTCATGTATAATGATCAACTCGATACTCCCTAGCCCCCAACAGCCTTTTTTTTCATAACACTTTAACCAGAGTGACGGGAGAGCGGCATTTCAGAAAACGTGCTTATCTCGGCGAGAAAAAGCGATTTCGGCAATAAAATTTAAAACGCGTGTAAAACATAAACCAAACGATGAAATTGTTTATTTCTTCATGTATAATGATCAACTCGATACTCCCTAGCCCCCAACAGCCTTTTTTTTCATAACACTTTAACCAGAGTGACGGGAGAGCGGCATTTCAGAAAACGTGCTTATCTCGGCGAGAAAAAGCGATTTCGGCAATAAAATTTAAAACGCGTGTAAAACATAAACCAAACGATGAAATTGGTAATTTCTTCATGTATAATGATCAACTCGATACTCCCTAGCCCCCAACAGCCTTTTATTTCATAACACTTTAACCAGAGTGACGGGAGAGCGGCATTTCAGAAAACGTGCTTATCTCGGCGAGAAAAAGCGATTTCGGCAATAAAATTTAAAACGCGTGTAAAACATAAACCAAACGATGAAATTGGTTATTTCTTCATGTATAATGATCAACTCGATACTCCCTAGCCCCCAACAGCCTTTTTTTTCATAACACTTTAACCAGAGTGACGGGAGAGCGGCATTTCAGAAAACGTGCTTATCTCGGCGAGAAAAAGCGATTTCGGCAATAAAATTTAAAACGCGTGTAAAACATAAACCAAACGATGAAATTGGTTATTTCTTCATGTATAATGATCAACTCGATACTCCCTAGCCCCCAACAGCCTTTTTTTTCATAACACTTTAACCAGAGTGACGGGAGAGCGGCATTTCAGAAAACGTGCTTATCTCGGCGAGAAAAAGCGATTTCGGCAATAAAATTTAAAACGCGTGTAAAACATAAACCAAACGATGAAATTGGTTATTTCTTCATGTATAATGATCAACTCGATACTCCCTAGCCCCCAACAGCCTTTTTTTTCATAACACTTTAACCAGAGTGACGGGAGAGCGGCATTTCAGAAAACGTGCTTATCTCGGCGAGAAAAAGCGATTTCGGCAATAAAATTTAAAACGCGTGTAAAACATAAACCAAACGATGAAATTGGTTATTTCTTCATGTATAATGATCAACTCGATACTCCCTAGCCCCCAACAGCCTTTTTTTTCATAACACTTTAACCAGAGTGACGGGAGAGCGGCATTTCAGAAAACGTGCTTATCTCGGCGAGAAAAAGCGATTTCGGCAATAAAATTTAAAACGCGTGTAAAACATAAACCAAACGATGAAATTGGTTATTTCTTCATGTATAATGATCAACTCGATACTCCCTAGCCCCCAACAGCCTTTTTTTTCATAACACTTTAACCAGAGTGACGGGAGAGCGGCATTTCAGAAAACGTGCTTATCTCGGCGAGAAAAAGCGATTTCGGCAATAAAATTTAAAACGCGTGTAAAACATAAACCAAACGATGAAATTGGTTATTTCTTCATGTATAATGATCAACTCGATACTCCCTAGCCCCCAACAGCCTTTTTTTTCATAACACTTTAACCAGAGTGACGGGAGAGCGGCATTTCAGAAAACGTGCTTATCTCGGCGAGAAAAAGCGATTTCGGCAATAAAATTTAAAACGCGTGTAAAACATAAACCAAACGATGAAATTGGTTATTTCTTCATGTATAATGATCAACTCGATACTCCCTAGCCCCCAACAGCCTTTTTTTTCATAACACTTTAACCAGAGTGACGGGAGAGCGGCATTTCAGAAAACGTGCTTATCTCGGCGAGAAAAAGCGATTTCGGCAATAAAATTTAAAACGCGTGTAAAACATAAACCAAACGATGAAATTGGTTATTTCTTCATGTATAATGATCAACTCGATACTCCCTAGCCCCCAACAGCCTTTTTTTTCATAACACTTTAACCAGAGTGACGGGAGAGCGGCATTTCAGAAAACGTGCTTATCTCGGCGAGAAAAAGCGATTTCGGCAATAAAATTTAAAACGCGTGTAAAACATAAACCAAACGATGAAATTGGTTATTTCTTCATGTATAATGATCAACTCGATACTCCCTAGCCCCCAACAGCCTTTTTTTTCATAACACTTTAACCAGAGTGACGGGAGAGCGGCATTTCAGAAAACGTGCTTATCTCGGCGAGAAAAAGCGATTTCGGCAATAAAATTTAAAACGCGTGTAAAACATAAACCAAACGATGAAATTGGTTATTTCTTCATGTATAATGATCAACTCAATACTCCCTAGCCCCCAACAGCCTTTTTTTTCATAACACTTTAACCAGAGTGACGGGAGAGCGGCATTTCAGAAAACGTGCTTATCTCGGCGAGAAAAAGCGATTTCGGCAATAAAATTTAAAACGCGTGTAAAACATAAACCAAACGATGAAATTGGTTATTTCTTTATGTATAATGATCAACTCGAGTCGAGCTCCAGGGAGAGAGGCTGATTTTTCGCTTTTTGAGGCCGACCGACGAACCGGCGCGGGGCGGACTCAAAAGCCCGCAGAGCCGTAGGCACTTAGAAAAGTTTCGCCTTTGGCTGTGAGCTCCAGGGGGAGAGGCTGGTTTTGCGTTATTTTAGGCCGGCTGGAGAACCGGCGCGGGTCGGACGCACAATCCCCGCAGAGCCGTGGGCACTTAGAAAATTTTTGCCAAGTTGGCTCTGAGCGCCTGGTACCTAATATGGAAGTATAGAGGCCGACTTTCGGGCAAGATCACGCCGCGTTAGGCTTCCAGGACCCCGGCTAAGCAATTTTACCGGGCCGCCCGGTTCTTTTTTTGAACCAGCCCGGTTCTTTTTACACTTCCAGCTGGAGGTCAGCAGCGGCTTTTTGCCTAAGATCACGCCGGGTTAGGCTTCCAGGACCTCGGCTAAGCAATTCTACCGGGCCGCCCGGTTCTTTTTTTGAACCAGCCCGGTTCTTTTTACACTTCCAGCTGGAGCTCACGAGCGGCTTTTTGGACAAGATCACGCCGTGTTAGGCTTCCAGAGCCCCGGCTAAGCAATTTTACCGGCCCGCCCGGTTCTTTTTTTTAACCAGCCCGGTTCTTTTTACACTTCCAGCTGGAGCTCAGCAGCGGGTTTTTGGACAAGATCACGCCGTGTTAGGCTTCCAGAGCCCCGGCTAAGCAATTTTACAGGGTCGCCCGGTTCTTTTTTTTAACCAGCCCGGTTTTTTTTACACTTCCAGCTGGAGCTCAGCAGCGGCTTTTTGCACAGTATCACGCCGGGTTAGGCTTCCAGAGCCCCGGCTAAGCAATTTTACCGGGCCGCCCGGTTCTTTTTTTTAACCAGCCCGGTTCTTTTTACACTTCCAGCTGGAGCTCAGCAGCGGCTTTTTGGACAAGATCACGCCGTGTTAGGCTTCCAGAGCCCCGGCTAAGCAATTTTACCGGGTCGGCCGGTTCTTTTTTTTTAACCAGCCCGGTTCTTTTTACACTTCCAGCTCGAGCTCAGCAGCGGCTTTTTGGACAAGATCACGCCGTGTTAGGCTTCCAGAGCCCCGACTAAGCAATTTTACCGGGTCGCCCGGTTCTTTTTTTAACCAGCCCGGTTCTTTTTACACTTCCAGCTGGAGCTCAGCATCGTGTAAAACATAAACCAAACGATGAAATTGGTTATTTCTTCATGTATAATGATCAACTCGATACTCCCTAGCCCCCAACAGCCTTTTTTTTCATAACACTTTAACCAGAGTGACGGGAGAGCGGCATTTCAGAAAACGTGCTTATCTCGGCGAGAAAAAGCGATTTCGGCAATAAAATTTAAAACGCCTGTAAAACATAAACCAAACGATGAAATTGGTTATTTCTTCATGTATAATGATCAACTCGATACTACCTAGCCCCCAACAGCCTTTTTTTTCATAACACTTTAACCAGAGTGACGGGAGAGCGGCATTTCAGAAAACGTGCTTATCTCGGCGAGAAAAAGCGATTTCGGCAATAAAAATTAAAACGCGTGTAAAACATAAACCAAACGATGAAATTGGTTATTTCTTCATGTATAATGATCAACTCGATACTCCCTAGCCCCCAACAGCCTTTTTTTTCATAACACTTTAACCAGAGTGACGGGAGAGCGGCATTTCAGAAAACGTGCTTATCTCGGCGAGAAAAAGCGATTTCGGCAATAAAATTTAAAACGCGTGTAAAACATAAACCAAACGATGAAATTGGTTATTTCTTCATGTATAATGATCAACTCGATACTCCCTAGCCCCCAACAGCCTTTTTTTTCATAACACTTTAACCAGAGTGACGGGAGAGCGGCATTTCAGAAAACGTGCTTATCTCGGCGAGAAAAAGCGATTTCGGCAATAACATTTAAAACGCGTGTAAAACATAAACCAAACGATGAAATTGGTAATTTCTTCATGTATAATGATCAACTCGATACTCCTTAGCCCCCAACAGCCTTTTTTTTCATAACACTTTAACCAGAGTGACGGGAGAGCGGCATTTCAGAAAACGTGCTTATCTCGGCGAGAAAAAGCGATTTCGGCAATAAAATTTAAAACGCGTGTAAAACATAAACCAAACGATGAAATTGGTTATTTCTTCATGTATAATGATCAACTCGATACTCCCTAGCCCCCAACAGCCTTTTTTTTCATAACACTTTAACCAGAGTGACGGGAGAGCGGCATTTCAGAAAACGTGCTTATCTCGGCGAGAAAAAGCGATTTCGGCAATAAAATTTAAAACGCGTGTAAAACATAAACCAAACGATGAAATTGGTTATTTCTTCATGTATAATGATCAACTCGATACTCCCTAGCCCCCAACAGCCTTTTTTTTCATAACACTTTAACCAGAGTGACGGGAGAGCGGCATTTCAGAAAACGTGCTTATCTCGGCGAGAAAAAGCGATTTCGGCAATAAAATTTAAAACGCGTGTAAAACATAAACCAAACGATGAAATTGGTTATTTCTTCATGTATAATGATCAACTCGATACTCCCTAGCCCCCAACAGCCTTTTTTTTCATAACACTTTAACCAGAGTGACGGGAGAGCGGCATTTCAGAAAACGTGCTTATCTCGGCGAGAAAAAGCGATTTCGGCAATAAAATTTAAAACGCGTGTAAAACATAAACCAAACGATGAAATTGGTTATTTCTTCATGTATAATGATCAACTCGATACTCCCTAGCCCCCAACAGCCTTTTTTTTCATAACACTTTAACCAGAGTGACGGGAGAGCGGCATTTCAGAAAACGTGCTTATCTCGGCGAGAAAAAGCGATTTCGGCAATAAAATTTAAAACGCGTGTAAAACATAAACCAAACGATGAAATTGGTTATTTCTTCATGTATAATGATCAACTCGATACTCCCTAGCCCCCAACAGCCTTTTTTTTCATAACACTTTAACCAGAGTGACGGGAGAGCGGCATTTCAGAAAACGTGCTTATCTCGGCGAGAAAAAGCGATTTCGGCAATAAAATTTAAAACGCGTGTAAAACATAAACCAAACGATGAAATTGGTTATTTCTTCATGTATAATGATCAACTCAATACTCCCTAGCCCCCAACAGCCTTTTTTTTCATAACACTTTAACCAGAGTGACGGGAGAGCGGCATTTCAGAAAACGTGCTTATCTCGGCGAGAAAAAGCGATTTCGGCAATAAAATTTAAAACGCGTGTAAAACATAAACCAAACGATGAAATTGGTTATTTCTTTATGTATAATGATCAACTCGAGTCGAGCTCCAGGGAGAGAGGCTGATTTTTCGCTTTTTGAGGCCGACCGACGAACCGGCGCGGGGCGGACTCAAAAGCCCGCAGAGCCGTAGGCACTTAGAAAAGTTTCGCCTTTGGCTGTGAGCTCCAGGGGGAGAGGCTGGTTTTGCGTTATTTTAGGCCGGCTGGAGAACCGGCGCGGGTCGGACGCACAATCCCCGCAGAGCCGTGGGCACTTAGAAAATTTTTGCCAAGTTGGCTCTGAGCGCCTGGTACCTAATATGGAAGTATAGAGGCCGACTTTCGGGCAAGATCACGCCGCGTTAGGCTTCCAGGACCCCGGCTAAGCAATTTTACCGGGCCGCCCGGTTCTTTTTTTGAACCAGCCCGGTTCTTTTTACACTTCCAGCTGGAGGTCAGCAGCGGCTTTTTGCCTAAGATCACGCCGGGTTAGGCTTCCAGGACCTCGGCTAAGCAATTCTACCGGGCCGCCCGGTTCTTTTTTTGAACCAGCCCGGTTCTTTTTACACTTCCAGCTGGAGCTCACGAGCGGCTTTTTGGACAAGATCACGCCGTGTTAGGCTTCCAGAGCCCCGGCTAAGCAATTTTACCGGCCCGCCCGGTTCTTTTTTTTAACCAGCCCGGTTCTTTTTACACTTCCAGCTGGAGCTCAGCAGCGGGTTTTTGGACAAGATCACGCCGTGTTAGGCTTCCAGAGCCCCGGCTAAGCAATTTTACAGGGTCGCCCGGTTCTTTTTTTTAACCAGCCCGGTTTTTTTTACACTTCCAGCTGGAGCTCAGCAGCGGCTTTTTGCACAGTATCACGCCGGGTTAGGCTTCCAGAGCCCCGGCTAAGCAATTTTACCGGGCCGCCCGGTTCTTTTTTTTAACCAGCCCGGTTCTTTTTACACTTCCAGCTGGAGCTCAGCAGCGGCTTTTTGGACAAGATCACGCCGTGTTAGGCTTCCAGAGCCCCGGCTAAGCAATTTTACCGGGTCGGCCGGTTCTTTTTTTTTAACCAGCCCGGTTCTTTTTACACTTCCAGCTCGAGCTCAGCAGCGGCTTTTTGGACAAGATCACGCCGTGTTAGGCTTCCAGAGCCCCGACTAAGCAATTTTACCGGGTCGCCCGGTTCTTTTTTTAACCAGCCCGGTTCTTTTTACACTTCCAGCTGGAGCTCAGCATCGTGTAAAACATAAACCAAACGATGAAATTGGTTATTTCTTCATGTATAATGATCAACTCGATACTCCCTAGCCCCCAACAGCCTTTTTTTTCATAACACTTTAACCAGAGTGACGGGAGAGCGGCATTTCAGAAAACGTGCTTATCTCGGCGAGAAAAAGCGATTTCGGCAATAAAATTTAAAACGCCTGTAAAACATAAACCAAACGATGAAATTGGTTATTTCTTCATGTATAATGATCAACTCGATACTACCTAGCCCCCAACAGCCTTTTTTTTCATAACACTTTAACCAGAGTGACGGGAGAGCGGCATTTCAGAAAACGTGCTTATCTCGGCGAGAAAAAGCGATTTCGGCAATAAAAATTAAAACGCGTGTAAAACATAAACCAAACGATGAAATTGGTTATTTCTTCATGTATAATGATCAACTCGATACTCCCTAGCCCCCAACAGCCTTTTTTTTCATAACACTTTAACCAGAGTGACGGGAGAGCGGCATTTCAGAAAACGTGCTTATCTCGGCGAGAAAAAGCGATTTCGGCAATAAAATTTAAAACGCGTGTAAAACATAAACCAAACGATGAAATTGGTTATTTCTTCATGTATAATGATCAACTCGATACTCCCTAGCCCCCAACAGCCTTTTTTTTCATAACACTTTAACCAGAGTGACGGGAGAGCGGCATTTCAGAAAACGTGCTTATCTCGGCGAGAAAAAGCGATTTCGGCAATAACATTTAAAACGCGTGTAAAACATAAACCAAACGATGAAATTGGTAATTTCTTCATGTATAATGATCAACTCGATACTCCTTAGCCCCCAACAGCCTTTTTTTTCATAACACTTTAACCAGAGTGACGGGAGAGCGGCATTTCAGAAAACGTGCTTATCTCGGCGAGAAAAAGCGATTTCGGCAATAAAATTTAAAACGCGTGTAAAACATAAACCAAACGATGAAATTGGTTATTTCTTCATGTATAATGATCAACTCGATACTCCCTAGCCCCCAACAGCCTTTTTTTTCATAACACTTTAACCAGAGTGACGGGAGAGCGGCATTTCAGAAAACGTGCTTATCTCGGCGAGAAAAAGCGATTTCGGCAATAAAATTTAAAACGCGTGTAAAACATAAACCAAACGATGAAATTGGTTATTTCTTCATGTATAATGATCAACTCGATACTCCCTAGCCCCCAACAGCCTTTTTTTTCATAACACTTTAACCAGAGTGACGGGAGAGCGGCATTTCAGAAAACGTGCTTATCTCGGCGAGAAAAAGCGATTTCGGCAATAAAATTTAAAACGCGTGTAAAACATAAACCAAACGATGAAATTGGTTATTTCTTCATGTATAATGATCAACTCGATACTCCCTAGCCCCCAACAGCCTTTTTTTTCATAACACTTTAACCAGAGTGACGGGAGAGCGGCATTTCAGAAAACGTGCTTATCTCGGCGAGAAAAAGCGATTTCGGCAATAAAATTTAAAACGCGTGTAAAACATAAACCAAACGATGAAATTGGTTATTTCTTCATGTATAATGATCAACTCGATACTCCCTAGCCCCCAACAGCCTTTTTTTTCATAACACTTTAACCAGAGTGACGGGAGAGCGGCATTTCAGAAAACGTGCTTATCTCGGCGAGAAAAAGCGATTTCGGCAATAAAATTTAAAACGCGTGTAAAACATAAACCAAACGATGAAATTGGTTATTTCTTCATGTATAATGATCAACTCGATACTCCCTAGCCCCCAACAGCCTTTTTTTTCATAACACTTTAACCAGAGTGACGGGAGAGCGGCATTTCAGAAAACGTGCTTATCTCGGCGAGAAAAAGCGATTTCGGCAATAAAATTTAAAACGCGTGTAAAACATAAACCAAACGATGAAATTGGTTATTTCTTCATGTATAATGATCAACTCGATACTCCCTAGCCCCCAACAGCCTTTTTTTTCATAACACTTTAACCAGAGTGACGGGAGAGCGGCATTTCAGAAAACGTGCTTATCTCGGCGAGAAAAAGCGATTTCGGCAATAAAATTTAAAACGCGTGTAAAACATAAACCAAACGATGAAATTGGTTATTTCTTCATGTATAATGATCAACTCGATACTCCCTAGCCCCCAACAGCCTTTTTTTTCATAACACTTTAACCAGAGTGACGGGAGAGCGGCATTTCAGAAAACGTGCTTATCTCGGCGAGAAAAAGCGATTTCGGCAATAAAATTTAAAACGCGTGTAAAACATAAACCAAACGATGAAATTGGTTATTTCTTCATGTATAATGATCAACTCGATACTCCCTAGCCCCCAACAGCCTTTTTTTTCATAACACTTTAACCAGAGTGACGGGAGAGCGGCATTTCAGAAAACGTGCTTATCTCGGCGAGAAAAAGCGATTTCGGCAATAAAATTTAAAACGCGTGTAAAACATAAACCAAACGATGAAATTGGTTATTTCTTCATGTATAATGATCAACTCGATACTCCCTAGCCCCCAACAGCCTTTTTTTTCATAACACTTTAACCAGAGTGACGGGAGAGCGGCATTTCAGAAAACGTGCTTATCTCGGCGAGAAAAAGCGATTTCGGCAATAAAATTTAAAACGCGTGTAAAACATAAACCAAACGATGAAATTGGTTATTTCTTCATGTATAATGATCAACTCGATACTCCCTAGCCCCCAACAGCCTTTTTTTTCATAACACTTTAACCAGAGTGACGGGAGAGCGGCATTTCAGAAAACGTGCTTATCTCGGCGAGAAAAAGCGATTTCGGCAATAAAATTTAAAACGCGTGTAAAACATAAACCAAACGATGAAATTGGTTATTTCTTCATGTATAATGATCAACTCGATACTCCCTAGCCCCCAACAGCCTTTTTTTTCATAACACTTTAACCAGAGTGACGGGAGAGCGGCATTTCAGAAAACGTGCTTATCTCGGCGAGAAAAAGCGATTTCGGCAATAAAATTTAAAACGCGTGTAAAACATAAACCAAACGATGAAATTGGTTATTTCTTCATGTATAATGATCAACTCGATACTCCCTAGCCCCCAACAGCCTTTTTTTTCATAACACTTTAACCAGAGTGACGGGAGAGCGGCATTTCAGAAAACGTGCTTATCTCGGCGAGAAAAAGCGATTTCGGCAATAAAATTTAAAACGCGTGTAAAACATAAACCAAACGATGAAATTGGTTATTTCTTCATGTATAATGATCAACTCGATACTCCCTAGCCCCCAACAGCCTTTTTTTTCATAACACTTTAACCAGAGTGACGGGAGAGCGGCATTTCAGAAAACGTGCTTATCTCGGCGAGAAAAAGCGATTTCGGCAATAAAATTTAAAACGCGTGTAAAACATAAACCAAACGATGAAATTGGTTATTTCTTCATGTATAATGATCAACTCGATACTCCCTAGCCCCCAACAGCCTTTTTTTTCATAACACTTTAACCAGAGTGACGGGAGAGCGGCATTTCAGAAAACGTGCTTATCTCGGCGAGAAAAAGCGATTTCGGCAATAAAATTTAAAACGCGTGTAAAACATAAACCAAACGATGAAATTGGTTATTTCTTCATGTATAATGATCAACTCGATACTCCCTAGCCCCCAACAGCCTTTTTTTTCATAACACTTTAACCAGAGTGACGGGAGAGCGGCATTTCAGAAAACGTGCTTATCTCGGCGAGAAAAAGCGATTTCGGCAATAAAATTTAAAACGCGTGTAAAACATAAACCAAACGATGAAATTGGTTATTTCTTCATGTATAATGATCAACTCGATACTCCCTAGCCCCCAACAGCCTTTTTTTTCATAACACTTTAACCAGAGTGACGGGAGAGCGGCATTTCAGAAAACGTGCTTATCTCGGCGAGAAAAAGCGATTTCGGCAATAAAATTTAAAACGCGTGTAAAACATAAACCAAACGATGAAATTGGTTATTTCTTCATGTATAATGATCAACTCGATACTCCCTAGCCCCCAACAGCCTTTTTTTTCATAACACTTTAACCAGAGTGACGGGAGAGCGGCATTTCAGAAAACGTGCTTATCTCGGCGAGAAAAAGCGATTTCGGCAATAAAATTTAAAACGCGTGTAAAACATAAACCAAACGATGAAATTGGTTATTTCTTCATGTATAATGATCAACTCGATACTCCCTAGCCCCCAACAGCCTTTTTTTTCATAACACTTTAACCAGAGTGACGGGAGAGCGGCATTTCAGAAAACGTGCTTATCTCGGCGAGAAAAAGCGATTTCGGCAATAAAATTTAAAACGCGTGTAAAACATAAACCAAACGATGAAATTGGTTATTTCTTCATGTATAATGATCAACTCGATACTCCCTAGCCCCCAACAGCCTTTTTTTTCATAACACTTTAACCAGAGTGACGGGAGAGCGGCATTTCAGAAAACGTGCTTATCTCGGCGAGAAAAAGCGATTTCGGCAATAAAATTTAAAACGCGTGTAAAACATAAACCAAACGATGAAATTGGTTATTTCTTCATGTATAATGATCAACTCGATACTCCCTAGCCCCCAACAGCCTTTTTTTTCATAACACTTTAACCAGAGTGACGGGAGAGCGGCATTTCAGAAAACGTGCTTATCTCGGCGAGAAAAAGCGATTTCGGCAATAAAATTTAAAACGCGTGTAAAACATAAACCAAACGATGAAATTGGTTATTTCTTCATGTATAATGATCAACTCGATACTCCCTAGCCCCCAACAGCCTTTTTTTTCATAACACTTTAACCAGAGTGACGGGAGAGCGGCATTTCAGAAAACGTGCTTATCTCGGCGAGAAAAAGCGATTTCGGCAATAAAATTTAAAACGCGTGTAAAACATAAACCAAACGATGAAATTGGTTATTTCTTCATGTATAATGATCAACTCGATACTCCCTAGCCCCCAACAGCCTTTTTTTTCATAACACTTTAACCAGAGTGACGGGAGAGCGGCATTTCAGAAAACGTGCTTATCTCGGCGAGAAAAAGCGATTTCGGCAATAAAATTTAAAACGCGTGTAAAACATAAACCAAACGATGAAATTGGTTATTTCTTCATGTATAATGATCAACTCGATACTCCCTAGCCCCCAACAGCCTTTTTTTTCATAACACTTTAACCAGAGTGACGGGAGAGCGGCATTTCAGAAAACGTGCTTATCTCGGCGAGAAAAAGCGATTTCGGCAATAAAATTTAAAACGCGTGTAAAACATAAACCAAACGATGAAATTGGTTATTTCTTCATGTATAATGATCAACTCGATACTCCCTAGCCCCCAACAGCCTTTTTTTTCATAACACTTTAACCAGAGTGACGGGAGAGCGGCATTTCAGAAAACGTGCTTATCTCGGCGAGAAAAAGCGATTTCGGCAATAAAATTTAAAACGCGTGTAAAACATAAACCAAACGATGAAATTGGTTATTTCTTCATGTATAATGATCAACTCGATACTCCCTAGCCCCCAACAGCCTTTTTTTTCATAACACTTTAACCAGAGTGACGGGAGAGCGGCATTTCAGAAAACGTGCTTATCTCGGCGAGAAAAAGCGATTTCGGCAATAAAATTTAAAACGCGTGTAAAACATAAACCAAACGATGAAATTGGTTATTTCTTCATGTATAATGATCAACTCGATACTCCCTAGCCCCCAACAGCCTTTTTTTTCATAACACTTTAACCAGAGTGACGGGAGAGCGGCATTTCAGAAAACGTGCTTATCTCGGCGAGAAAAAGCGATTTCGGCAATAAAATTTAAAACGCGTGTAAAACATAAACCAAACGATGAAATTGGTTATTTCTTCATGTATAATGATCAACTCGATACTCCCTAGCCCCCAACAGCCTTTTTTTTCATAACACTTTAACCAGAGTGACGGGAGAGCGGCATTTCAGAAAACGTGCTTATCTCGGCGAGAAAAAGCGATTTCGGCAATAAAATTTAAAACGCGTGTAAAACATAAACCAAACGATGAAATTGGTTATTTCTTCATGTATAATGATCAACTCGATACTCCCTAGCCCCCAACAGCCTTTTTTTTCATAACACTTTAACCAGAGTGACGGGAGAGCGGCATTTCAGAAAACGTGCTTATCTCGGCGAGAAAAAGCGATTTCGGCAATAAAATTTAAAACGCGTGTAAAACATAAACCAAACGATGAAATTGGTTATTTCTTCATGTATAATGATCAACTCGATACTCCCTAGCCCCCAACAGCCTTTTTTTTCATAACACTTTAACCAGAGTGACGGGAGAGCGGCATTTCAGAAAACGTGCTTATCTCGGCGAGAAAAAGCGATTTCGGCAATAAAATTTAAAACGCGTGTAAAACATAAACCAAACGATGAAATTGGTTATTTCTTCATGTATAATGATCAACTCGATACTCCCTAGCCCCCAACAGCCTTTTTTTTCATAACACTTTAACCAGAGTGACGGGAGAGCGGCATTTCAGAAAACGTGCTTATCTCGGCGAGAAAAAGCGATTTCGGCAATAAAATTTAAAACGCGTGTAAAACATAAACCAAACGATGAAATTGGTTATTTCTTCATGTATAATGATCAACTCGATACTCCCTAGCCCCCAACAGCCTTTTTTTTCATAACACTTTAACCAGAGTGACGGGAGAGCGGCATTTCAGAAAACGTGCTTATCTCGGCGAGAAAAAGCGATTTCGGCAATAAAATTTAAAACGCGTGTAAAACATAAACCAAACGATGAAATTGGTTATTTCTTCATGTATAATGATCAACTCGATACTCCCTAGCCCCCAACAGCCTTTTTTTTCATAACACTTTAACCAGAGTGACGGGAGAGCGGCATTTCAGAAAACGTGCTTATCTCGGCGAGAAAAAGCGATTTCGGCAATAAAATTTAAAACGCGTGTAAAACATAAACCAAACGATGAAATTGGTTATTTCTTCATGTATAATGATCAACTCGATACTCCCTAGCCCCCAACAGCCTTTTTTTTCATAACACTTTAACCAGAGTGACGGGAGAGCGGCATTTCAGAAAACGTGCTTATCTCGGCGAGAAAAAGCGATTTCGGCAATAAAATTTAAAACGCGTGTAAAACATAAACCAAACGATGAAATTGGTTATTTCTTCATGTATAATGATCAACTCGATACTCCCTAGCCCCCAACAGCCTTTTTTTTCATAACACTTTAACCAGAGTGACGGGAGAGCGGCATTTCAGAAAACGTGCTTATCTCGGCGAGAAAAAGCGATTTCGGCAATAAAATTTAAAACGCGTGTAAAACATAAACCAAACGATGAAATTGGTTATTTCTTCATGTATAATGATCAACTCGATACTCCCTAGCCCCCAACAGCCTTTTTTTTCATAACACTTTAACCAGAGTGACGGGAGAGCGGCATTTCAGAAAACGTGCTTATCTCGGCGAGAAAAAGCGATTTCGGCAATAAAATTTAAAACGCGTGTAAAACATAAACCAAACGATGAAATTGGTTATTTCTTCATGTATAATGATCAACTCGATACTCCCTAGCCCCCAACAGCCTTTTTTTTCATAACACTTTAACCAGAGTGACGGGAGAGCGGCATTTCAGAAAACGTGCTTATCTCGGCGAGAAAAAGCGATTTCGGCAATAAAATTTAAAACGCGTGTAAAACATAAACCAAACGATGAAATTGGTTATTTCTTCATGTATAATGATCAACTCGATACTCCCTAGCCCCCAACAGCCTTTTTTTTCATAACACTTTAACCAGAGTGACGGGAGAGCGGCATTTCAGAAAACGTGCTTATCTCGGCGAGAAAAAGCGATTTCGGCAATAAAATTTAAAACGCGTGTAAAACATAAACCAAACGATGAAATTGGTTATTTCTTCATGTATAATGATCAACTCGATACTCCCTAGCCCCCAACAGCCTTTTTTTTCATAACACTTTAACCAGAGTGACGGGAGAGCGGCATTTCAGAAAACGTGCTTATCTCGGCGAGAAAAAGCGATTTCGGCAATAAAATTTAAAACGCGTGTAAAACATAAACCAAACGATGAAATTGGTTATTTCTTCATGTATAATGATCAACTCGATACTCCCTAGCCCCCAACAGCCTTTTTTTTCATAACACTTTAACCAGAGTGACGGGAGAGCGGCATTTCAGAAAACGTGCTTATCTCGGCGAGAAAAAGCGATTTCGGCAATAAAATTTAAAACGCGTGTAAAACATAAACCAAACGATGAAATTGGTTATTTCTTCATGTATAATGATCAACTCGATACTCCCTAGCCCCCAACAGCCTTTTTTTTCATAACACTTTAACCAGAGTGACGGGAGAGCGGCATTTCAGAAAACGTGCTTATCTCGGCGAGAAAAAGCGATTTCGGCAATAAAATTTAAAACGCGTGTAAAACATAAACCAAACGATGAAATTGGTTATTTCTTCATGTATAATGATCAACTCGATACTCCCTAGCCCCCAACAGCCTTTTTTTTCATAACACTTTAACCAGAGTGACGGGAGAGCGGCATTTCAGAAAACGTGCTTATCTCGGCGAGAAAAAGCGATTTCGGCAATAAAATTTAAAACGCGTGTAAAACATAAACCAAACGATGAAATTGGTTATTTCTTCATGTATAATGATCAACTCGATACTCCCTAGCCCCCAACAGCCTTTTTTTTCATAACACTTTAACCAGAGTGACGGGAGAGCGGCATTTCAGAAAACGTGCTTATCTCGGCGAGAAAAAGCGATTTCGGCAATAAAATTTAAAACGCGTGTAAAACATAAACCAAACGATGAAATTGGTTATTTCTTCATGTATAATGATCAACTCGATACTCCCTAGCCCCCAACAGCCTTTTTTTTCATAACACTTTAACCAGAGTGACGGGAGAGCGGCATTTCAGAAAACGTGCTTATCTCGGCGAGAAAAAGCGATTTCGGCAATAAAATTTAAAACGCGTGTAAAACATAAACCAAACGATGAAATTGGTTATTTCTTCATGTATAATGATCAACTCGATACTCCCTAGCCCCCAACAGCCTTTTTTTTCATAACACTTTAACCAGAGTGACGGGAGAGCGGCATTTCAGAAAACGTGCTTATCTCGGCGAGAAAAAGCGATTTCGGCAATAAAATTTAAAACGCGTGTAAAACATAAACCAAACGATGAAATTGGTTATTTCTTCATGTATAATGATCAACTCGATACTCCCTAGCCCCCAACAGCCTTTTTTTTCATAACACTTTAACCAGAGTGACGGGAGAGCGGCATTTCAGAAAACGTGCTTATCTCGGCGAGAAAAAGCGATTTCGGCAATAAAATTTAAAACGCGTGTAAAACATAAACCAAACGATGAAATTGGTTATTTCTTCATGTATAATGATCAACTCGATACTCCCTAGCCCCCAACAGCCTTTTTTTTCATAACACTTTAACCAGAGTGACGGGAGAGCGGCATTTCAGAAAACGTGCTTATCTCGGCGAGAAAAAGCGATTTCGGCAATAAAATTTAAAACGCGTGTAAAACATAAACCAAACGATGAAATTGGTTATTTCTTCATGTATAATGATCAACTCGATACTCCCTAGCCCCCAACAGCCTTTTTTTCATAACACTTTAACCAGAGTGACGGGAGAGCGGCATTTCAGAAAACGTGCTTATCTCGGCGAGAAAAAGCGATTTCGGCAATAAAATTTAAAACGCGTGTAAAACATAAACCAAACGATGAAATTGGTTATTTCTTCATGTATAATGATCAACTCGATACTCCCTAGCCCCCAACAGCCTTTTTTTTCATAACACTTTAACCAGAGTGACGGGAGAGCGGCATTTCAGAAAACGTGCTTATCTCGGCGAGAAAAAGCGATTTCGGCAATAAAATTTAAAACGCGTGTAAAACATAAACCAAACGATGAAATTGGTTATTTCTTCATGTATAATGATCAACTCGATACTCCCTAGCCCCCAACAGCCTTTTTTTTCATAACACTTTAACCAGAGTGACGGGAGAGCGGCATTTCAGAAAACGTGCTTATCTCGGCGAGAAAAAGCGATTTCGGCAATAAAATTTAAAACGCGTGTAAAACATAAACCAAACGATGAAATTGGTTATTTCTTCATGTATAATGATCAACTCGATACTCCCTAGCCCCCAACAGCCTTTTTTTTCATAACACTTTAACCAGAGTGACGGGAGAGCGGCATTTCAGAAAACGTGCTTATCTCGGCGAGAAAAAGCGATTTCGGCAATAAAATTTAAAACGCGTGTAAAACATAAACCAAACGATGAAATTGGTTATTTCTTCATGTATAATGATCAACTCGATACTCCCTAGCCCCCAACAGCCTTTTTTTTCATAACACTTTAACCAGAGTGACGGGAGAGCGGCATTTCAGAAAACGTGCTTATCTCGGCGAGAAAAAGCGATTTCGGCAATAAAATTTAAAACGCGTGTAAAACATAAACCAAACGATGAAATTGGTTATTTCTTCATGTATAATGATCAACTCGATACTCCCTAGCCCCCAACAGCCTTTTTTTTCATAACACTTTAACCAGAGTGACGGGAGAGCGGCATTTCAGAAAACGTGCTTATCTCGGCGAGAAAAAGCGATTTCGGCAATAAAATTTAAAACGCGTGTAAAACATAAACCAAACGATGAAATTGGTTATTTCTTCATGTATAATGATCAACTCGATACTCCCTAGCCCCCAACAGCCTTTTTTTTCATAACACTTTAACCAGAGTGACGGGAGAGCGGCATTTCAGAAAACGTACTTATCTCGGCGAGAAAAAGCGATTTCGGCAATAAAATTTAAAACGCGTGTAAAACATAAACCAAACGATGAAATTGGTTATTTCTTCATGTATAATGATCAACTCGATACTCCCTAGCCCCCAACAGCCTTTTTTTTCATAACACTTTAACCAGAGTGACGGGAGAGCGGCATTTCAGAAAACGTGCTTATCTCGGCGAGAAAAAGCGATTTCGGCAATAAAATTTAAAACGCGTGTAAAACATAAACCAAACGATGAAATTGGTTATTTCTTCATGTATAATGATCAACTCGATACTCCCTAGCCCCCAACAGCCTTTTTTTTCATAACACTTTAACCAGAGTGACGGGAGAGCGGCATTTCAGAAAACGTGCTTATCTCGGCGAGAAAAAGCGATTTCGGCAATAAAATTTAAAACGCGTGTAAAACATAAACCAAACGATGAAACTGGTTATTTCTTCATGTATAATGATCAACTCGATACTCCCTAGCCCCCAACAGCCTTTTTTTTCATAACACTTTAACCAGAGTGACGGGAGAGCGGCATTTCAGAAAACGTGCTTATCTCGGCGAGAAAAAGCGATTTCGGCAATAACATTTAAAACGCGTGTAAAACATAAACCAAACGATGAAATTGGTAATTTCTTCATGTATAATGATCAACTCGATACTCCCTAGCCCCCAACAGCCTTTTTTTTCATAACACTTTAACCAGAGTGACGGGAGAGCGGCATTTCAGAAAACGTGCTTATCTCGGCGAGAAAAAGCGATTTCGGCAATAAAATTTAAAACGCGTGTAAAACATAAACCAAACGATGAAATTGGTTATTTCTTCATGTATAATGATCAACTCGATACTCCCTAGCCCCCAACAGCCTTTTTTTTCATAACACTTTAACCAGAGTGACGGGAGAGCGGCATTTCAGAAAACGTGCTTATCTCGGCGAGAAAAAGCGATTTCGGCAATAAAATTTAAAACGCGTGTAAAACATAAACCAAACGATGAAATTGGTTATTTCTTCATGTATAATGATCAACTCGATACTCCCTAGCCCCCAACAGCCTTTTTTTTCATAACACTTTAACCAGAGTGACGGGAGAGCGGCATTTCAGAAAACGTGCTTATCTCGGCGAGAAAAAGCGATTTCGGCAATAACATTTAAAACGCGTGTAAAACATAAACCAAACGATGAAATTGGTTATTTCTTCATGTATAATGATCAACTCGATACTCCCTAGCCCCCAACAGCCTTTTTTTTCATAACACTTTAACCAGAGTGACGGGAGAGCGGCATTTCAGAAAACGTGCTTATCTCGGCGAGAAAAAGCGATTTCGGCAATAAAATTTAAAACGCGTGTAAAACATAAACCAAACGATGAAATTGGTTATTTCTTCATGTATAATGATCAACTCGATACTCCCTAGCCCCCAACAGCCTTTTTTTTCATAACACTTTAACCAGAGTGACGGGAGAGCGGCATTTCAGAAAACGTGCTTATCTCGGCGAGAAAAAGCGATTTCGGCAATAAAATTTAAAACGCGTGTAAAACATAAACCAAACGATGAAATTGGTTATTTCTTCATGTATAATGATCAACTCGATACTCCCTAGCCCCCAACAGCCTTTTTTTTCATAACACTTTAACCAGAGTGACGGGAGAGCGGCATTTCAGAAAACGTGCTTATCTCGGCGAGAAAAAGCGATTTCGGCAATAAAATTTAAAACGCGTGTAAAACATAAACCAAACGATGAAATTGGTTATTTCTTCATGTATAATGATCAACTCGATACTCCCTAGCCCCCAACAGCCTTTTTTTTTCATAACACTTTAACCAGAGTGACGGAGAGCGGCATTTCAGAAAACGTGCTTATCTCGGCGAGAAAAAGCGATTTCGGCAATAAAATTTAAAACGCGTGTAAAACATAACCAAACGATGAAATTGGTTATTTCTTCATGTATAATGATCAACTCGATACTCCCTAGCCCCCAACAGCCTTTTTTTTCATAACACTTTAACCAGAGTGACGGGAGAGCGGCATTTCAGAAAACGTGCTTATCTCGGCGAGAAAAAGCGATTTCGGCAATAAAATTTAAAACGCGTGTAAAACATAAACCAAACGATGAAATTGGTTATTTCTTCATGTATAATGATCAACTCGATACTCCCTAGCCCCCAACAGCCTTTTTTTTCATAACACTTTAACCAGAGTGACGGGAGAGCGGCATTTCAGAAAACGTGCTTATCTCGGCGAGAAAAAGCGATTTCGGCAATAAAATTTAAAACGCGTGTAAAACATAAACCAAACGATGAAATTGGTTATTTCTTCATGTATAATGATCAACTCGATACTCCCTAGCCCCCAACAGCCTTTTTTTTCATAACACTTTAACCAGAGTGACGGGAGAGCGGCATTTCAGAAAACGTGCTTATCTCGGCGAGAAAAAGCGATTTCGGCAATAAAATTTAAAACGCGTGTAAAACATAAACCAAACAATGAAATTGGTTATTTCTTCATGTATAATGATCAACTCGATACTCCCTAGCCCCCAACAGCCTTTTTTTTCATAACACTTTAACCAGAGTGACGGGAGAGCGGCATTTCAGAAAACGTGCTTATCTCGGCGAGAAAAAGCGATTTCGGCAATAAAATTTAAAACGCGTGTAAAACATAAACCAAACGATGAAATTGGTTATTTCTTCATGTATAATGATCAACTCGATACTCCCTAGCCCCCAACAGCCTTTTTTTTCATAACACTTTAACCAGAGTGACGGGGAGAGCGGCATTTCAGAAAACGTGCTTATCTCGGCGAGAAAAAGCGATTTCGGCAATAAAATTTAAAACGCGTGTAAAACATAAACCAAACGATGAAATTGGTTATTTCTTCATGTATAATGATCAACTCGATACTCCCTAGCCCCCAACAGCCTTTTTTTTCATAACACTTTAACCAGAGTGACGGGAGAGCGGCATTTCAGAAAACGTGCTTATCTCGGCGAGAAAAAGCGATTTCGGCAATAAAATTTAAAACGCGTGTAAAACATAAACCAAACGATGAAATTGGTTATTTCTTCATGTATAATGATCAACTCGATACTCCCTAGCCCCCAACAGCCTTTTTTTTCATAACACTTTAACCAGAGTGACGGGAGAGCGGCATTTCAGAAAACGTGCTTATCTCGGCGAGAAAAAGCGATTTCGGCAATAAAATTTAAAACGCGTGTAAAACATAAACCAAACGATGAAATTGGTTATTTCTTCATGTATAATGATCAACTCGATACTCCCTAGCCCCCAACAGCCTTTTTTTTCATAACACTTTAACCAGAGTGACGGGAGAGCGGCATTTCAGAAAACGTGCTTATCTCGGCGAGAAAAAGCGATTTCGGCAATAAAATTTAAAACGCGTGTAAAACATAAACCAAACGATGGAATTGGTTATTTCTTCATGTATAATGGTCAACTCGATACTCCCTAGCCCCCAACAGCCTTTTTTTTCATAACACTTTAACCAGAGTGACGGGAGAGCGGCATTTCAGAAAACGTGCTTATCTCGGCGAGAAAAAGCGATTTCGGCAATAAAATTTAAAACGCGTGTAAAACATAAACCAAACGATGAAATTGGTTATTTCTTCATGTATAATGATCAACTCGATACTCCCTAGCCCCCAACAGCCTTTTTTTTCATAACACTTTAACCAGAGTGACGGGAGAGCGGCATTTCAGAAAACGTGCTTATCTCGGCGAGAAAAAGCGATTTCGGCAATAAAATTTAAAACGCGTGTAAAACATAAACCAAACGATGAAATTGGTTATTTCTTCATGTATAATGATCAACTCGATACTCCCTAGCCCCCAACAGCCTTTTTTTTCATAACACTTTAACCAGAGTGACGGGAGAGCGGCATTTCAGAAAACGTGCTTATCTCGGCGAGAAAAAGCGATTTCGGCAATAAAATTTAAAACGCGTGTAAAACATAAACCAAACGATGAAATTGGTTATTTCTTCATGTATAATGATCAACTCGATACTCCCTAGCCCCCAACAGCCTTTTTTTTCATAACACTTTAACCAGAGTGACGGGAGAGCGGCATTTCAGAAAACGTGCTTATCTCGGCGAGAAAAAGCGATTTCGGCAATAAAATTTAAAACGCGTGTAAAACATAAACCAAACGATGAAATTGGTTATTTCTTCATGTATAATGATCAACTCGATACTCCCTAGCCCCCAACAGCCTTTTTTTTCATAACACTTTAACCAGAGTGACGGGAGAGCGGCATTTCAGAAAACGTGCTTATCTCGGCGAGAAAAAGCGATTTCGGCAATAAAATTTAAAACGCGTGTAAAACATAAACCAAACGATGAAATTGGTTATTTCTTCATGTATAATGATCAACTCGATACTCCCTAGCCCCCAACAGCCTTTTTTTTCATAACACTTTAACCAGAGTGACGGGAGAGCGGCATTTCAGAAAACGTGCTTATCTCGGCGAGAAAAAGCGATTTCGGCAATAAAATTTAAAACGCGTGTAAAACATAAACCAAACGATGAAATTGGTTATTTCTTCATGTATAATGATCAACTCGATACTCCCTAGCCCCCAACAGCCTTTTTTTTCATAACACTTTAACCAGAGTGACGGGAGAGCGGCATTTCAGAAAACGTGCTTATCTCGGCGAGAAAAAGCGATTTCGGCAATAAAATTTAAAACGCGTGTAAAACATAAACCAAACGATGAAATTGGTTATTTCTTCATGTATAATGATCAACTCGATACTCCCTAGCCCCCAACAGCCTTTTTTTTCATAACACTTTAACCAGAGTGACGGGAGAGCGGCATTTCAGAAAACGTGCTTATCTCGGCGAGAAAAAGCGATTTCGGCAATAACATTTAAAACGCGTGTAAAACATAAACCAAACGATGAAATTGGTTATTTCTTCATGTATAATGATCAACTCGATACTCCCTAGCCCCCAACAGCCTTTTTTTCATAACACTTTAACCAGAGTGACGGGAGAGCGGCATTTCAGAAAACGTGCTTATCTCGGCGGGAAAAAGCGATTTCGGCAATAAAATTTAAAACGCGTGTAAAACATAAACCAAACGATGAAATTGGTTATTTCTTCATGTATAATGATCAACTCGATACTCCCTAGCCCCCAACAGCCTTTTTTTTCATAACACTTTAACCAGAGTGACGGGAGAGCGGCATTTCAGAAAACGTGCTTATCTCGGCGAGAAAAAGCGATTTCGGCAATAAAATTTAAAACGCGTGTAAAACATAAACCAAACGATGAAATTGGTTATTTCTTCATGTATAATGATCAACTCGATACTCCCTAGCCCCCAACAGCCTTTTTTTTCATAACACTTTAACCAGAGTGACGGGAGAGCGGCATTTCAGAAAACGTGCTTATCTCGGCGAGAAAAAGCGATTTCGGCAATAAAATTTAAAACGCGTGTAAAACATAAACCAAACGATGAAATTGGTTATTTCTTCATGTATAATGATCAACTCGATACTCCCTAGCCCCCAACAGCCTTTTTTTTCATAACACTTTAACCAGAGTGACGGGAGAGCGGCATTTCAGAAAACGTGCTTATCTCGGCGAGAAAAAGCGATTTCGGCAATAAAATTTAAAACGCGTGTAAAACATAAACCAAACGATGAAATTGGTTATTTCTTCATGTATAATGATCAACTCGATACTCCCTAGCCCCCAACAGCCTTTTTTTTCATAACACTTTAACCAGAGTGACGGGAGAGCGGCATTTCAGAAAACGTGCTTATCTCGGCGAGAAAAAGCGATTTCGGCAATAAAATTTAAAACGCGTGTAAAACATAAACCAAACGATGAAATTGGTTATTTCTTCATGTATAATGATCAACTCGATACTCCCTAGCCCCCAACAGCCTTTTTTTTCATAACACTTTAACCAGAGTGACGGGAGAGCGGCATTTCAGAAAACGTGCTTATCTCGGCGAGAAAAAGCGATTTCGGCAATAAAATTTAAAACGCGTGTAAAACATAAACCAAACGATGAAATTGGTTATTTCTTCATGTATAATGATCAACTCGATACTCCCTAGCCCCCAACAGCCTTTTTTTTCATAACACTTTAACCAGAGTGACGGGAGAGCGGCATTTCAGAAAACGTGCTTATCTCGGCGAGAAAAAGCGATTTCGGCAATAAAATTTAAAACGCGTGTAAAACATAAACCAAACGATGAAATTGGTTATTTCTTCATGTATAATGATCAACTCGATACTCCCTAGCCCCCAACAGCCTTTTTTTTCATAACACTTTAACCAGAGTGACGGGAGAGCGGCATTTCAGAAAACGTGCTTATCTCGGCGAGAAAAAGCGATTTCGGCAATAAAATTTAAAACGCGTGTAAAACATAAACCAAACGATGAAATTGGTTATTTCTTCATGTATAATGATCAACTCGATACTCCCTAGCCCCCAACAGCCTTTTTTTTCATAACACTTTAACCAGAGTGACGGGAGAGCGGCATTTCAGAAAACGTGCTTATCTCGGCGAGAAAAAGCGATTTCGGCAATAAAATTTAAAACGCGTGT
This sequence comes from Syngnathus leptorhynchus, assembly GCF_054491065.1. Taxonomy (NCBI): domain Eukaryota; kingdom Metazoa; phylum Chordata; class Actinopteri; order Syngnathiformes; family Syngnathidae; genus Syngnathus; species Syngnathus leptorhynchus. The sequence goes on along the minus strand of NW_028232095.1, from coordinate 104,651 downwards.
AAAACATAAACCAAACGATGGTATTGGTTATTTCTTTATGTATAATGATCAACTCGAGTCGAGCTCCAGGGAGAGAGGCTGATTTTTCGCTTTTTGAGGCCGACCGACGAACCGGCGCGGGGCGGACTCAAAAGCCCGCAGAGCCGTAGGCACTTAGAAAAGTTTCGCCTTTGGCTGTGAGCTCCAGGGGGAGAGGCTGGTTTTGCGTTATTTTAGGCCGGCTGGAGAACCGGCGCGGGTCGGACGCACAATCCCCGCAGAGCCGTGGGCACTTAGAAAATTTTTGCCAAGTTGGCTCTGAGCGCCTGGTACCTAATATGGAAGTATAGAGGCCGACTTTCGGGCAAGATCACGCCGCGTTAGGCTTCCAGGACCCCGGCTAAGCAATTTTACCGGGCCGCCCGGTTCTTTTTTTGAACCAGCCCGGTTCTTTTTACACTTCCAGCTGGAGCTCAGCAGCGGCTTTTTGCCTAAGATCACGCCGGGTTAGGCTTCCAGGACCTCGGCTAAGCAATTCTACCGGGCCGCCCGGTTCTTTTTTTGAACCAGCCCGGTTCTTTTTACACTTCCAGCTGGAGCTCACGAGCGGCTTTTTGGACAAGATCACGCCGTGTTAGGCTTCCAGAGCCCCGGCTAAGCAATTTTACCGGCCCGCCCGGTTCTTTTTTTTAACCAGCCCGGTTCTTTTTACACTTCCAGCTGGAGCTCAGCAGCGGGTTTTTGGACAAGATCACGCCGTGTTAGGCTTCCAGAGCCCCGGCTAAGCAATTTTACAGGGTCGCCCGGTTCTTTTTTTTAACCAGCCCGGTTTTTTTTACACTTCCAGCTGGAGCTCAGCAGCGGCTTTTTGCACAGTATCACGCCGGGTTAGGCTTCCAGAGCCCCGGCTAAGCAATTTTACCGGGCCGCCCGGTTCTTTTTTTTAACCAGCCCGGTTCTTTTTACACTTCCAGCTGGAGCTCAGCAGCGGCTTTTTGGACAAGATCACGCCGTGTTAGGCTTCCAGAGCCCCGGCTAAGCAATTTTACCGGGTCGGCCGGTTCTTTTTTTTTAACCAGCCCGGTTCTTTTTACACTTCCAGCTCGAGCTCAGCAGCGGCTTTTTGGACAAGATCACGCCGTGTTAGGCTTCCAGAGCCCCGGCTAAGCAATTTTACCGGGTCGCCCGGTTCTTTTTTTAACCAGCCCGGTTCTTTTTACACTTCCAGCTGGAGCTCAGCATCGTGTAAAACATAAACCAAACGATGAAATTGGTTATTTCTTCATGTATAATGATCAACTCGATACTCCCTAGCCCCCAACAGCCTTTTTTTTCATAACACTTTAACCAGAGTGACGGGAGAGCGGCATTTCAGAAAACGTGCTTATCTCGGCGAGAAAAAGCGATTTCGGCAATAAAATTTAAAACGCGTGTAAAACATAAACCAAACGATGAAATTGGTTATTTCTTCATGTATAATGATCAACTCGATACTCCCTAGCCCCCAACAGCCTTTTTTTTCATAACACTTTAACCAGAGTGACGGGAGAGCGGCATTTCAGAAAACGTGCTTATCTCGGCGAGAAAAAGCGATTTCGGCAATAAAATTTAAAACGCGTGTAAAACATAAACCAAACGATGAAATTGGTTAATTCTTCATGTATAATGATCAACTCGATACTCCCTAGCCCCCAACAGCCTTTTTTTTCATAACACTTTAACCAGAGTGACGGGAGAGCGGCATTTCAGAAAACGTGCTTATCTCGGCGAGAAAAAGCGATTTCGGCAATAAAATTTAAAACGCGTGTAAAACATAAACCAAACGATGAAATTGGTTATTTCTTCATGTATAATGATCAACTCGATACTCCCTAGCCCCCAACAGCCTTTTTTTTCATAACACTTTAACCAGAGTGACGGGAGAGCGGCATTTCAGAAAACGTGCTTATCTCGGCGAGAAAAAGCGATTTCGGCAATAACATTTAAAACGCGTGTAAAACATAAACCAAACGATGAAATTGGTAATTTCTTCATGTATAATGATCAACTCGATACTCCCTAGCCCCCAACAGCCTTTTTTTTCATAACACTTTAACCAGAGTGACGGGAGAGCGGCATTTCAGAAAACGTGCTTATCTCGGCGAGAAAAAGCGATTTCGGCAATAAAATTTAAAACGCGTGTAAAACATAAACCAAACGATGAAATTGGTTATTTCTTCATGTATAATGATCAACTCGATACTCCCTAGCCCCCAACAGCCTTTTTTTTCATAACACTTTAACCAGAGTGACGGGAGAGCGGCATTTCAGAAAACGTGCTTATCTCGGCGAGAAAAAGCGATTTCGGCAATAAAATTTAAAACGCGTGTAAAACATAAACCAAACGATGAAATTGGTTATTTCTTCATGTATAATGATCAACTCGATACTCCCTAGCCCCCAACAGCCTTTTTTTTCATAACACTTTAACCAGAGTGACGGGAGAGCGGCATTTCAGAAAACGTGCTTATCTCGGCGAGAAAAAGCGATTTCGGCAATAACATTTAAAACGCGTGTAAAACATAAACCAAACGATGAAATTGGTTATTTCTTCATGTATAATGATCAACTCGATACTCCCTAGCCCCCAACAGCCTTTTTTTTCATAACACTTTAACCAGAGTGACGGGAGAGCGGCATTTCAGAAAACGTGCTTATCTCGGCGAGAAAAAGCGATTTCGGCAATAAAATTTAAAACGCGTGTAAAACATAAACCAAACGATGAAATTGGTTATTTCTTCATGTATAATGATCAACTCGATACTCCCTAGCCCCCAACAGCCTTTTTTTTCATAACACTTTAACCAGAGTGACGGGAGAGCGGCATTTCAGAAAACGTGCTTATCTCGGCGAGAAAAAGCGATTTCGGCAATAAAATTTAAAACGCGTGTAAAACATAAACCAAACGATGAAATTGGTTATTTCTTCATGTATAATGATCAACTCGATACTCCCTAGCCCCCAACAGCCTTTTTTTTCATAACACTTTAACCAGAGTGACGGGAGAGCGGCATTTCAGAAAACGTGCTTATCTCGGCGAGAAAAAGCGATTTCGGCAATAAAATTTAAAACGCGTGTAAAACATAAACCAAACGATGAAATTGGTTATTTCTTCATGTATAATGATCAACTCGATACTCCCTAGCCCCCAACAGCCTTTTTTTTCATAACACTTTAACTAGAGTGACGGGAGAGCGGCATTTCAGAAAACGTGCTTATCTCGGCGAGAAAAAGCGATTTCGGCAATAAAATTTAAAACGCGTGTAAAACATAAACCAAACGATGAAATTGGTTATTTCTTCATGTATAATGATCAACTCGATACTCCCTAGCCCCCAACAGCCTTTTTTTTCATAACACTTTAACCAGAGTGACGGGAGAGCGGCATTTCAGAAAACGTGCTTATCTCGGCGAGAAAAAGCGATTTCGGCAATAAAATTTAAAACGCGTGTAAAACATAAACCAAACGATGAAATTGGTTATTTCTTCATGTATAATGATCAACTCGATAATCCCTAGCCCCCAACAGCCTTTTTTTTCATAACACTTTAACCAGAGTGACGGGAGAGCGGCATTTCAGAAAACGTGCTTATCTCGGCGAGAAAAAGCGATTTCGGCAATAAAATTTAAAACGCGTGTAAAACATAAACCAAACGATGAAATTGGTTATTTCTTCATGTATAATGATCAACTCGATACTCCCTAGCCCCCAACAGCCTTTTTTTTCATAACACTTTAACCAGAGTGACGGGAGAGCGGCATTTCAGAAAACGTGCTTATCTCGGCGAGAAAAAGCGATTTCGGCAATAAAATTTAAAACGCGTGTAAAACATAAACCAAACGATGAAATTGGTTATTTCTTCATGTATAATGATCAACTCGATACTCCCTAGCCCCCAACAGCCTTTTTTTTCATAACACTTTAACCAGAGTGACGGGAGAGCGGCATTTCAGAAAACGTGCTTATCTCGGCGAGAAAAAGCGATTTCGGCAATAAAATTTAAAACGCGTGTAAAACATAAACCAAACGATGAAATTGGTTATTTCTTCATGTATAATGATCAACTCGATACTCCCTAGCCCCCAACAGCCTTTTTTTTCATAACACTTTAACCAGAGTGACGGGAGAGCGGCATTTCAGAAAACGTGCTTATCTCGGCGAGAAAAAGCGATTTCGGCAATAACATTTAAAACGCGTGTAAAACATAAACCAAACGATGAAATTGGTAATTTCTTCATGTATAATGATCAACTCGATACTCCCTAGCCCCCAACAGCCTTTTTTTTCATAACACTTTAACCAGAGTGACGGGAGAGCGGCATTTCAGAAAACGTGCTTATCTCGGCGAGAAAAAGCGATTTCGGCAATAAAATTTAAAACGCGTGTAAAACATAAACCAAACGATGAAATTGGTTATTTCTTCATGTATAATGATCAACTCGATACTCCCTAGCCCCCAACAGCCTTTTTTTTCATAACACTTTAACCAGAGTGACGGGAGAGCGGCATTTCAAAAAACGTGCTTATCTCGGCGAGAAAAAGCGATTTCGGCAATAAAATTTAAAACGCGTGTAAAACATAAACCAAACGATGAAATTGGTTATTTCTTCATGTATAATGATCAACTCGATACTCCCTAGCCCCCAACAGCCTTTTTTTTCATAACACTTTAACCAGAGTGACGGGAGAGCGGCATTTCAGAAAACGTGCTTATCTCGGCGAGAAAAAGCGATTTCGGCAATAAAATTTAAAACGCGTGTAAAACATAAACCAAACGATGAAATTGGTTATTTCTTCATGTATAATGATCAACTCGATACTCCCTAGCCCCCAACAGCCTTTTTTTTCATAACACTTTAACCAGAGTGACGGGAGAGCGGCATTTCAGAAAACGTGCTTATCTCGGCGAGAAAAAGCGATTTCGGCAATAAAATTTAAAACGCGTGTAAAACATAAACCAAACGATGAAATTGGTTATTTCTTCATGTATAATGATCAACTCGATACTCCCTAGCCCCCAACAGCCTTTTTTTTCATAACACTTTAACCAGAGTGACGGGAGAGCGGCATTTCAGAAAACGTGCTTATCTCGGCGAGAAAAAGCGATTTCGGCAATAAAATTTAAAACGCGTGTAAAACATAAACCAAACGATGAAATTGGTTATTTCTTCATGTATAATGATCAACTCGATACTCCCTAGCCCCCAACAGCCTTTTTTTTCATAACACTTTAACCAGAGTGACGGGAGAGCGGCATTTCAGAAAACGTGCTTATCTCGGCGAGAAAAAGCGATTTCGGCAATAAAATTTAAAACGCGTGTAAAACATAAACCAAACGATGAAATTGGTTATTTCTTCATGTATAATGATCAACTCGATACTCCCTAGCCCCCAACAGCCTTTTTTTTCATAACACTTTAACCAGAGTGACGGGAGAGCGGCATTTCAGAAAACGTGCTTATCTCGGCGAGAAAAAGCGATTTCGGCAATAAAATTTAAAACGCGTGTAAAACATAAACCAAACGATGAAATTGGTTATTTCTTCATGTATAATGATCAACTCGATACTCCCTAGCCCCCAACAGCCTTTTTTTTCATAACACTTTAACCAGAGTGACGGGAGAGCGGCATTTCAGAAAACGTGCTTATCTCGGCGAGAAAAAGCGATTTCGGCAATAAAATTTAAAACGCGTGTAAAACATAAACCAAACGATGTAATTGGTTATTTCTTCATGTATAATGATCAACTCGAGTCGAGCTCCAGGGAGAGAGGCTGATTTTTCGCTTTTTGAGGCCGACCGACGAACCGGCGCGGGGCGGACTCAAAAGCCCGCAGAGCCGTAGGCACTTAGAAAAGTTTCGCCTTTGGCTGTGAGCTCCAGGGGGAGAGGCTGGTTTTGCGTTATTTTAGGCCGGCTGGAGAACCGGCGCGGGTCGGACGCACAATCCCCGCAGAGCCGTGGGCACTTAGAAAATTTTTGCCAAGTTGGCTCTGAGCGCCTGGTACCTAATATGGAAGTATCGAGGCCGACTTTCGGGCAAGATCACGCCGCGTTAGGCTTCCAGGACCCCGGCTAAGCAATTTTACCGGGCCGCCCGGTTCTTTTTTTGAACCAGCCCGGTTCTTTTTACACTTCCAGCTGGAGCTCAGCAGCGGCTTTTTGCGCAAGATCACGCCGGGTTAGGCTTCCAGGACCTCGGCTAAGCAATTCTACCGGGCCGCCCGGTTCTTTTTTTGAACCAGCCCGGTTCTTTTTACACTTCCAGCTGGAGCTCACGAGCGGCTTTTTGGACAAGATCACGCCGTGTTAGGCTTCCAGAGCCCCGGCTAAGCAATTTTACCGGCCCGCCCGGTTCTTTTTTTTAACCAGCCCGGTTCTTTTTACACTTCCAGCTGGAGCTCAGCAGCGGGTTTTTGGACAAGATCACGCCGTGTTAGGCTTCCAGAGCCCCGGCTAAGCAATTTTACAGGGTCGCCCGGTTCTTTTTTTTAACCAGCCCGGTTTTTTTTACACTTCCAGCTGGAGCTCAGCAGCGGCTTTTTGCACAGTATCACGCCGGGTTAGGCTTCCAGAGCCCCGGCTAAGCAATTTTACCGGGCCGCCCGGTTCTTTTTTTTAACCAGCCCGGTTCTTTTCACACTTCCAGCTGGAGCTCAGCAGCGGCTTTTTGGACAAGATCACGCCGTGTTAGGCTTCCAGAGCCCCGGCTAAGCAATTTTACCGGGTCGCCCGGTTCTTTTTTTTAACCAGCCCGGTTCTTTTTACACTTCCAGCTGGAGCTCAGCAGCGGCTTTTTGGACAAGATCACGCCGTGTTAGGCTTCCAGAGCCCCGGCTAAGAAATTTTACCGGGTCGCCCGGTTCTTTTTTTAACCAGCCCGGTTCTTTTTACACTTCCAGCTGGAGCTGAGCATCGTGTAAAACATAAACCAAACGATGAAATTGGTTATTTCTTCATGTATAATGATCAACTCGATACTCCCTAGCCCCCAACAGCCTTTTTTTTCATAACACTTTAACCAGAGTGACGGGAGAGCGGCATTTCAGAAAACGTGCTTATCTCGGCGAGAAAAAGCGATTTCGGCAATAAAATTTAAAACGCGTGTAAAACATAAACCAAACGATGAAATTGGTTATTTCTTCATGTATAATGATCAACTCGATACTCCCTAGCCCCCAACAGCCTTTTTTTTCATAACACTTTAACCAGAGTGACGGTAGAGCGGCATTTCAGAAAACGTGCTTATCTCGGCAATAAAATTTAAAACGCGTGTAAAACATAAACCAAACGATGAAATTGGTTATTTCTTCATGTATAATGATCAACTCGATACTCCCTAGCCCCCAACAGCCTTTTTTTTCATAACACTTTAACCAGAGTGACGGGAGAGCGGCATTTCAGAAAACGTGCTTATCTCGGCGAGAAAAAGCGATTTCGGCAATAAAATTTAAAACGCGTGTAAAACATAAACCAAACGATGAAATTGGTTATTTCTTCATGTATAATGATCAACTCGATACTCCCTAGCCCCCAACAGCCTTTTTTTTTCATAACACTTTAACCAGAGGGACGGGAGAGCGGCATTTCAGAAAACGTGCTTATCTCGGCGAGAAAAAGCGATTTCGGCAATAAAATTTAAAACGCGTGTAAAACATAAACCAAACGATGAAATTGGTTATTTCTTCATGTATAATGATCAACTCGATACTCCCTAGCCCCCAACAGCCTTTTTTTTCATAACACTTTAACCAGAGTGACGGGAGAGCGGCATTTCAGAAAACGTGCTTATCTCGGCGAGAAAAAGCGATTTCGGCAATAAAATTTAAAACGCGTGTAAAACATAAACCAAACGATGAAATTGGTTATTTCTTCATGTATAATGATCAACTCGATACTCCCTAGCCCCCAACAGCCTTTTTTTTCATAACACTTTAACCAGAGGGACGGGAGAGCGGCATTTCAGAAAACGTGCTTATCTCGGCGAGAAAAAGCGATTTCGGCAATAAAATTTAAAACGCGTGTAAAACATAAACCAAACGATGAAATTGGTTATTTCTTCATGTATAATGATCAACTCGATACTCCCTAGCCCCCAACAGCCTTTTTTTTCATAACACTTTAACCAGAGTGACGGGAGAGCGGCATTTCAGAAAACGTGCTTATCTCGGCGAGAAAAAGCGATTTCGGCAATAAAATTTAAAACGCGTGTAAAACATAAACCAAACGATGAAATTGGTTATTTCTTCATGTATAATGATCAACTCGAGTCGAGCTCCAGGGAGAGAGGCTGATTTTTCGCTTTTTGAGGCCGACCGACGAACCGGCGCGGGGCGGACTCAAAAGCCCGCAGAGCCGTAGGCACTTAGAAAAGTTTCGCCTTTGGCTGTGAGCTCCAGGGGGAGAGGCTGGTTTTGCGTTATTTTAGGCCGGCTGGAGAACCGGCGCGGGTCGGACGCACAATCCCCGCAGAGCCGTGGGCACTTAGAAAATTTTTGCCAAGTTGGCTCTGAGCGCCTGGTACCTAATATGGAAGTATAGAGGCCGACTTTCGGGCAAGATCACGCCGCGTTAGGCTTCCAGGACCCCGGCTAAGCAATTTTACCGGGCCGCCCGGTTCTTTTTTTGAACCAGCCCGGTTCTTTTTACACTTCCAGCTGGAGCTCAGCAGCGGCTTTTTGCCTAAGATCACGCCGGGTTAGGCTTCCAGGACCTCGGCTAAGCAATTCTACCGGGCCGCCCGGTTCTTTTTTTGAACCAGCCCGGTTCTTTTTACACTTCCAGCTGGAGCTCACGAGCGGCTTTTTGGACAAGATCACGCCGTGTTAGGCTTCCAGAGCCCCGGCTAAGCAATTTTACCGGCCCGCCCGGTTCTTTTTTTTAACCAGCCCGGTTCTTTTTACACTTCCAGCTGGAGCTCAGCAGCGGGTTTTTGGACAAGATCACGCCGTGTTAGGCTTCCAGAGCCCCGGCTAAGCAATTTTACAGGGTCGCCCGGTTCTTTTTTTTAACCAGCCCGGTTTTTTTTACACTTCCAGCTGGAGCTCAGCAGCGGCTTTTTGCACAGTATCACGCCGGGTTAGGCTTCCAGAGCCCCGGCTAAGCAATTTTACCGGGCCGCCCGGTTCTTTTTTTTAACCAGCCCGGTTCTTTTTACACTTCCAGCTGGAGCTCAGCAGCGGCTTTTTGGACAAGATCACGCCGTGTTAGGCTTCCAGAGCCCCGGCTAAGCAATTTTACCGGGTCGGCCGGTTCTTTTTTTTTAACCAGCCCGGTTCTTTTTACACTTCCAGCTCGAGCTCAGCAGCGGCTTTTTGGACAAGATCACGCCGTGTTAGGCTTCCAGAGCCCCGGCTAAGCAATTTTACCGGGTCGCCCGGTTCTTTTTTTAACCAGCCCGGTTCTTTTTACACTTCCAGCTGGAGCTCAGCATCGTGTAAAACATAAACCAAACGATGAAATTGGTTATTTCTTCATGTATAATGATCAACTCGATACTCCCTAGCCCCCAACAGCCTTTTTTTTCATAACACTTTAACCAGAGTGACGGGAGAGCGGCATTTCAGAAAACGTGCTTATCTCGGCGAGAAAAAGCGATTTCGGCAATAACATTTAAAACGCGTGTAAAACATAAACCAAACGATGAAATTGGTTATTTCTTCATGTATAATGATCAACTCGATACTCCCTAGCCCCCAACAGCCTTTTTTTTCATAACACTTTAACCAGAGTGACGGGAGAGCGGCATTTCAGAAAACGTGCTTATCTCGGCGAGAAAAAGCGATTTCGGCAATAAAATTTAAAACGCGTGTAAAACATAAACCAAACGATGAAATTGGTTATTTCTTCATGTATAATGATCAACTCGATACTCCCTAGCCCCCAACAGCCTTTTTTTTCATAACACTTTAACCAGAGTGACGGGAGAGCGGCATTTCAGAAAACGTGCTTATCTCGGCGAGAAAAAGCGATTTCGGCAATAAAATTTAAAACGCGTGTAAAACATAAACCAAACGATGAAATTGGTTATTTCTTCATGTATAATGATCAACTCGATACTCCCTAGCCTCCAACAGCCTTTTTTTTCATAACACTTTAACCAGAGTGACGGGAGAGCGGCATTTCAGAAAACGTGCTTATCTCGGCGAGAAAAAGCGATTTCGGCAATAAAATTTAAAACGCGTGTAAAACATAAACCAAACGATGAAATTGGTTATTTCTTCATGTATAATGATCAACTCGATACTCCCTAGCCCCCAACAGCCTTTTTTTTCATAACACTTTAACCAGAGTGACGGGAGAGCGGCATTTCAGAAAACGTGCTTATCTCGGCGAGAAAAAGCGATTTCGGCAATAAAATTTAAAACGCGTGTAAAACATAAACCAAACGATGAAATTGGTTATTTCTTCATGTATAATGATCAACTCGATACTCCCTGGCCCCCAACAGCCTTTTTTTTCATAACACTTTAACCAGAGTGACGGGAGAGCGGCATTTCAGAAAACGTGCTTATCTCGGCGAGAAAAAGCGATTTCGGCAATAAAATTTAAAACGCGTGTAAAACATAAACCAAACGATGAAATTGGTTATTTCTTCATGTATAATGATCAACTCGATACTCCCTAGCCCCCAACAGCCTTTTTTTTTCATAACACTTTAACCAGAGTGACGGGAGAGCGGCATTTCAGAAAACGTGCTTATCTCGGCGAGAAAAAGCGATTTCGGCAATAAAATTTAAAACGCGTGTAAAACATAAACCAAACGATGAAATTGGTTATTTCTTCATGTATAATGATCAACTCGATACTCCCTAGCCCCCAACAGCCTTTTTTTTCATAACACTTTAACCAGAGTGACGGGAGAGCGGCATTTCAGAAAACGTGCTTATCTCGGCGAGAAAAAGCGATTTCGGCAATAAAATTTAAAACGCGTGTAAAACATAAACCAAACGATGAAATTGGTTATTTCTTCATGTATAATGATCAACTCGATACTCCCTAGCCCCCAACAGCCTTTTTTTTCATAACACTTTAACCAGAGTGACGGGAGAGCGGCATTTCAGAAAACGTGCTTATCTCGGCGAGAAAAAGCGATTTCGGCAATAAAATTTAAAACGCGTGTAAAACATAAACCAAACGATGAAATTGGTTATTTCTTCATGTATAATGATCAACTCGATACTCCCTAGCCCCCAACAGCCTTTTTTTTCATAACACTTTAACCAGAGTGACGGGAGAGCGGCATTTCAGAAAACGTGCTTATCTCGGCGAGAAAAAGCGATTTCGGCAATAAAATTTAAAACGCGTGTAAAACATAAACCAAACGATGAAATTGGTTATTTCTTCATGTATAATGATCAACTCGATACTCCCTAGCCCCCAACAGCCTTTTTTTTCATAACACTTTAACCAGAGTGACGGGAGAGCGGCATTTCAGAAAACGTGCTTATCTCGGCGAGAAAAAGCGATTTCGGCAATAAAATTTAAAACGCGTGTAAAACATAAACCAAACGATGAAATTGGTAATTTCTTCATGTATAATGATCAACTCGATACTCCCTAGCCCCCAACAGCCTTTTATTTCATAACACTTTAACCAGAGTGACGGGAGAGCGGCATTTCAGAAAACGTCCTTATCTCGGCGAGAAAAAGCGATTTCGGCAATAAAATTTAAAACGCGTGTAAAACATAAACCAAACGATGAAATTGGTTATTTCTTCATGTATAATGATCAACTCGATACTCCCTAGCCCCCAACAGCCTTTTTTTTCATAACACTTTAACCAGAGTGACGGGAGAGCGGCATTTCAGAAAACGTGCTTATCTCGGCGAGAAAAAGCGATTTCGGCAATAAAATTTAAAACGCGTGTAAAACATAAACCAAACGATGAAATTGGTTATTTCTTCATGTATAATGATCAACTCGATACTCCCTAGCCCCCAACAGCCTTTTTTTTCATAACACTTTAACCAGAGTGACGGGAGAGCGGCATTTCAGAAAACGTGCTTATCTCGGCGAGAAAAAGCGATTTCGGCAATAAAATTTAAAACGCGTGTAAAACATAAACCAAACGATGAAATTGGTTATTTCTTCATGTATAATGATCAACTCGATACTCCCTAGCCCCCAACAGCCTTTTTTTTCATAACACTTTAACCAGAGTGACGGGAGAGCGGCATTTCAGAAAACGTGCTTATCTCGGCGAGAAAAAGCGATTTCGGCAATAAAATTTAAAACGCGTGTAAAACATAAACCAAACGATGAAATTGGTTATTTCTTCATGTATAATGATCAACTCGATACTCCCTAGCCCCCAACAGCCTTTTTTTTCATAACACTTTAACCAGAGTGACGGGAGAGCGGCATTTCAGAAAACGTGCTTATCTCGGCGAGAAAAAGCGATTTCGGCAATAAAATTTAAAACGCGTGTAAAACATAAACCAAACGATGAAATTGGTTATTTCTTCATGTATAATGATCAACTCGATACTCCCTAGCCCCCAACAGCCTTTTTTTTCATAACACTTTAACCAGAGTGACGGGAGAGCGGCATTTCAGAAAACGTGCTTATCTCAGCGAGAAAAAGCGATTTCGGCAATAAAATTTAAAACGCGTGTAAAACATAAACCAAACGATGAAATTGGTTATTTCTTCATGTATAATGATCAACTCGATACTCCCTAGCCCTTAACAGCCTTTTTTTTCATAACACTTTAACCAGAGTGACGGGAGAGCGGCATTTCAGAAAACGTGCTTATCTCGGCGAGAAAAAGCGATTTCGGCAATAAAATTTAAAACGCGTGTAAAACATAAACCAAACGATGAAATTGGTTATTTCTTCATGTATAATGATCAACTCGATACTCCCTAGCCCCCAACAGCCTTTTTTTTCATAACACTTTAACCAGAGTGACGGGAGAGCGGCATTTCAGAAAACGTGCTTATCTCGGCGAGAAAAAGCGATTTCGGCAATAAAATTTAAAACGCGTGTAAAACATAAACCAAACGATGAAATTGGTTATTTCTTCATGTATAATGATCAACTCGATACTCCCTAGCCCCCAACAGCCTTTTTTTTCATAACACTTTAACCAGAGTGACGGGAGAGCGGCATTTCAGAAAACGTGCTTATCTCGGCGAGAAAAAGCGATTTCGGCAATAAAATTTAAAACGCGTGTAAAACATAAACCAAACGATGAAATTGGTTATTTCTTCATGTATAATGATCAACTCGATACTCCCTAGCCCCCAACAGCCTTTTTTTTCATAACACTTTAACCAGAGTGACGGGAGAGCGGCATTTCAGAAAACGTGCTTATCTCGGCGAGAAAAAGCGATTTCGGCAATAAAATTTAAAACGCGTGTAAAACATAAACCAAACGATGAAATTGGTTATTTCTTCATGTATAATGATCAACTCGATACTCCCTAGCCCCCAACAGCCTTTTTTTTCATAACACTTTAACCAGAGTGACGGGAGAGCGGCATTTCAGAAAACGTGCTTATCTCGGCGAGAAAAAGCGATTTCGGCAATAAAATTTAAAACGCGTGTAAAACATAAACCAAACGATGAAATTGGTTATTTCTTCATGTATAATGATCAACTCGATACTCCCTAGCCCCCAACAGCCTTTTTTTTCATAACACTTTAACCAGAGTGACGGGAGAGCGGCATTTCAGAAAACGTGCTTATCTCGGCGAGAAAAAGCGATTTCGGCAATAAAATTTAAAACGCGTGTAAAACATAAACCAAACGATGAAATTGGTTCTTTCTTCATGTATAATGATCAACTCGATACTCCCTAGCCCCCAACAGCCTTTTTTTTCATAACACTTTAACCAGAGTGACGGGAGAGCGGCATTTCAGAAAACGTGCTTATCTCGGCGAGAAAAAGTGATTTCGGCAATAAAATTTAAAACGCGTGTAAAACATAAACCAAACGATGAAATTGGTTCTTTCTTCATGTATAATGATCAACTCGATACTCCCTAGCCCCCAACAGCCTTTTTTTTCATAACACTTTAACCAGAGTGACGGGAGAGCGGCATTTCAGAAAACGTGCTTATCTCGGCGAGAAAAAGCGATTTCGGCAATAAAATTTAAAACGCGTGTAAAACATAAACCAAACGATGAAATTGGTTATTTCTTCATGTATAATGATCAACTCGATACTCCCTAGCCCCCAACAGCCTTTTTTTTCATAACACTTTAACCAGAGTGACGGGAGAGCGGCATTTCAGAAAACGTGCTTATCTCGGCGAAAAAAAGCGATTTCGGCAATAAAATTTAAAACGCGTGTAAAACATAAACCAAACGATGAAATTGGTGATTTCTTCATGTATAATGATCAACTCGAGTCGAGCTCCAGGGAGAGAGGCTGATTTTTCGCTTTTTGAGGCCGACCGACGAACCGGCGCGGGGCGGACTCAAAAGCCCGCAGAGCCGTAGGCACTTAGAAAAGTTTCGCCTTTGGCTGTGAGCTCCAGGGGAGAGGCTGGTTTTGCGTTATTTTAGGCCGGCTGGAGAACCGGCGCGGGTCGGACGCACAATCCCCGCAGAGCCGTGGGCACTTAGAAATTTTTTGCCAAGTTGGCTCTGAGCGCCTGGTACCTAATATGGAAGTATAGAGGCCGACTTTCGGGCAAGATCACGCCGTGTTAGGCTTCCAGGACCCCGGCTAAGCAATTTTACCGGGCCGCCCGGTTCTTTTTTTGAACCAGCCCGGTTCTTTTTACACTTCCAGCTGGAGCTCAGCAGCGGCTTTTTGCGCAAGATCACGCCGGGTTAGGCTTCCAGGACCTCGGCTAAGCAATTCTACCGGGCCGCCCGGTTCTTTTTTTGAACCAGCCCGGTTCTTTTTACACTTCCAGCTGGAGCTCACGAGCGGCTTTTTGGACAAGATCACGCCGTGTTAGGCTTCCAGAGCCCCGGCTAAGCAATTTTACCGGCCCGCCCGGTTCTTTTTTTTAACCAGCCCGGTTCTTTTTACACTTCCAGCTGGAGCTCAGCAGCGGGTTTTTGGACAAGATCACGCCGTGTTAGGCTTCCAGAGCCCCGGCTAAGCAATTTTACAGGGTCGCCCGGTTCTTTTTTTTAACCAGCCCGGTTTTTTTTACACTTCCAGCTGGAGCTCAGCAGCGGCTTTTTGCACAGTATCACGCCGGGTTAGGCTTCCAGAGCCCCGGCTAAGCAATTTTACCGGGCCGCCCGGTTCTTTTTTTTAACCAGCCCGGTTCTTTTTACACTTCCAGCTGGAGCTCAGCAGCGGCTTTTTGGACAAGATCACGCCGTGTTAGGCTTCCAGAGCCCCGGCTAAGCAATTTTACCGGGTCGCCCGGTTCTTTTTTTTTAACCAGCCCGGTTCTTTTTACACTTCCAGCTGGAGCTCAGCAGCGGCTTTTTGGACAAGATCACGCCGTGATAGGTTTCCAGAGCCCCGGTTAAGCAATTTTACCGGGTCGCCCGGTTCTTTTTTTAACCAGCCCGGTTCTTTTTACACTTCCAGCTGGAGCTCAGCATCGTGTAAAACATAAACCAAACGATGAAATTGGTTATTTCTTCATGTATAATGATCAACTCGATACTCCCTAGCCCCCAACAGCCTTTTTTTTCATAACACTTTAACCAGAGTGACGGGAGAGCGGCATTTCAGAAAACGTGCTTATCTCGGCGAGAAAAAGCGATTTCGGCAATAAAATTTAAAACGCGTGTAAAACATAAACCAAACGATGAAATTGGTTATTTCTTCATGTATAATGATCAACTCGATACTCCCTAGCCCCCAACAGCCTTTTTTTTCATAACACTTTAACCAGAGTGACGGGAGAGCGGCATTTCAGAAAACGTGCTTATCTCGGCGAGAAAAAGCGATTTCGGCAATAAAATTTAAAACGCGTGTAAAACATAAACCAAACGATGAAATTGGTTATTTCTTCATGTATAATGATCAACTCGATACTCCCTAGCCCCCAACAGCCTTTTTTTTCATAACACTTTAACCAGAGTGACGGGAGAGCGGCATTTCAGAAAACGTGCTTATCTCGGCGAGAAAAAGCGATTTCGGCAATAAAATTTAAAACGCGTGTAAAACATAAACCAAACGATGAAATTGGTTATTTCTTCATGTATAATGATCAACTCGATACTCCCTAGCCCCCAACAGCCTTTTTTTTCATAACACTTTAACCAGAGTGACGGGAGAGCGGCATTTCAGAAAACGTGCTTATCTCGGCGAGAAAAAGCGATTTCGGCAATAAAATTTAAAACGCGTGTAAAACATAAACCAAACGATGAAATTGGTTATTTCTTCATGTATAATGATCAACTCGATACTCCCTAGCCCCCAACAGCCTTTTTTTTCATAACACTTTAACCAGAGTGACGGGAGAGCGGCATTTCAGAAAACGTGCTTATCTCGGCGAGAAAAAGCGATTTCGGCAATAAAATTTAAAACGCGTGTAAAACATAAACCAAACGATGAAATTGGTTATTTCTTCATGTATAATG
Organism: Syngnathus leptorhynchus; assembly: GCF_054491065.1. Classification (NCBI taxonomy): domain Eukaryota; kingdom Metazoa; phylum Chordata; class Actinopteri; order Syngnathiformes; family Syngnathidae; genus Syngnathus; species Syngnathus leptorhynchus. Next base: position 88,125 of record NW_028232095.1, on the reverse strand, counting down.
ATCAACTCGATACTCCCTAGCCCCCAACAGCCTTTTTTTTCATAACACTTTAACCAGAGTGACGGGAGAGCGGCATTTCAGAAAACGTGCTTATCTCGGCGAGAAAAAGCGATTTCGGCAATAAAATTTAAAACGCGTGTAAAACATAAACCAAACGATGAAATTGGTTATTTCTTCATGTATAATGATCAACTCGATACTCCCTAGCCCCCAACAGCCTTTTTTTTCATAACACTTTAACCAGAGTGACGGGAGAGCGGCATTTCAGAAAACGTGCTTATCTCGGCGAGAAAAAGCGATTTCGGCAATAAAATTTAAAACGCGTGTAAAACATAAACCAAACGATGAAATTGGTTATTTCTTCATGTATAATGATCAACTCGATACTCCCTAGCCCCCAACAGCCTTTTTTTTCATAACACTTTAACCAGAGTGACGGGAGAGCGGCATTTCAGAAAACGTGCTTATCTCGGCGAGAAAAAGCGATTTCGGCAATAAAATTTAAAACGCGTGTAAAACATAAACCAAACGATGAAATTGGTTATTTCTTCATGTATAATGATCAACTCGATACTCCCTAGCCCCCAACAGCCTTTTTTTTCATAACACTTTAACCAGAGTGACGGGAGAGCGGCATTTCAGAAAACGTGCTTATCTCGGCGAGAAAAAGCGATTTCGGCAATAAAATTTAAAACGCGTGTAAAACATAAACCAAACGATGAAATTGGTTATTTCTTCATGTATAATGATCAACTCGATACTCCCTAGCCCCCAACAGCCTTTTTTTTCATAACACTTTAACCAGAGTGACGGGAGAGCGGCATTTCAGAAAACGTGCTTATCTCGGCGAGAAAAAGCGATTTCGGCAATAAAATTTAAAACGCGTGTAAAACATAAACCAAACGATGAAATTGGTTATTTCTTCATGTATAATGATCAACTCGATACTCCCTAGCCCCCAACAGCCTTTTTTTTCATAACACTTTAACCAGAGTGACGGGAGAGCGGCATTTCAGAAAACGTGCTTATCTCGGCGAGAAAAAGCGATTTCGGCAATAAAATTTAAAACGCGTGTAAAACATAAACCAAACGATGAAATTGGTTATTTCTTCATGTATAATGATCAACTCGATACTCCCTAGCCCCCAACAGCCTTTTTTTTCATAACACTTTAACCAGAGTGACGGGAGAGCGGCATTTCAGAAAACGTGCTTATCTCGGCGAGAAAAAGCGATTTCGGCAATAAAATTTAAAACGCGTGTAAAACATAAACCAAACGATGAAATTGGTTATTTCTTCATGTATAATGATCAACTCGATACTCCCTAGCCCCCAACAGCCTTTTTTTTCATAACACTTTAACCAGAGTGACGGGAGAGCGGCATTTCAGAAAACGTGCTTATCTCGGCGAGAAAAAGCGATTTCGGCAATAAAATTTAAAACGCGTGTAAAACATAAACCAAACGATGAAATTGGTTATTTCTTCATGTATAATGATCAACTCGATACTCCCTAGCCCCCAACAGCCTTTTTTTTCATAACACTTTAACCAGAGTGACGGGAGAGCGGCATTTCAGAAAACGTGCTTATCTCGGCGAGAAAAAGCGATTTCGGCAATAAAATTTAAAACGCGTGTAAAACATAAACCAAACGATGAAATTGGTTATTTCTTCATGTATAATGATCAACTCGATACTCCCTAGCCCCCAACAGCCTTTTTTTTCATAACACTTTAACCAGAGTGACGGGAGAGCGGCATTTCAGAAAACGTGCTTATCTCGGCGAGAAAAAGCGATTTCGGCAATAAAATTTAAAACGCGTGTAAAACATAAACCAAACGATGAAATTGGTTATTTCTTCATGTATAATGATCAACTCGATACTCCCTAGCCCCCAACAGCCTTTTTTTTCATAACACTTTAACCAGAGTGACGGGAGAGCGGCATTTCAGAAAACGTGCTTATCTCGGCGAGAAAAAGCGATTTCGGCAATAAAATTTAAAACGCGTGTAAAACATAAACCAAACGATGAAATTGGTTATTTCTTCATGTATAATGATCAACTCGATACTCCCTAGCCCCCAACAGCCTTTTTTTTCATAACACTTTAACCAGAGTGACGGGAGAGCGGCATTTCAGAAAACGTGCTTATCTCGGCGAGAAAAAGCGATTTCGGCAATAAAATTTAAAACGCGTGTAAAACATAAACCAAACGATGAAATTGGTTATTTCTTCATGTATAATGATCAACTCGATACTCCCTAGCCCCCAACAGCCTTTTTTTTCATAACACTTTAACCAGAGTGACGGGAGAGCGGCATTTCAGAAAACGTGCTTATCTCGGCGAGAAAAAGCGATTTCGGCAATAAAATTTAAAACGCGTGTAAAACATAAACCAAACGATGAAATTGGTTATTTCTTCATGTATAATGATCAACTCGATACTCCCTAGCCCCCAACAGCCTTTTTTTTCATAACACTTTAACCAGAGTGACGGGAGAGCGGCATTTCAGAAAACGTGCTTATCTCGGCGAGAAAAAGCGATTTCGGCAATAAAATTTAAAACGCGTGTAAAACATAAACCAAACGATGAAATTGGTTATTTCTTCATGTATAATGATCAACTCGATACTCCCTAGCCCCCAACAGCCTTTTTTTTCATAACACTTTAACCAGAGTGACGGGAGAGCGGCATTTCAGAAAACGTGCTTATCTCGGCGAGAAAAAGCGATTTCGGCAATAAAATTTAAAACGCGTGTAAAACATAAACCAAACGATGAAATTGGTTATTTCTTCATGTATAATGATCAACTCGATACTCCCTAGCCCCCAACAGCCTTTTTTTTCATAACACTTTAACCAGAGTGACGGGAGAGCGGCATTTCAGAAAACGTGCTTATCTCGGCGAGAAAAAGCGATTTCGGCAATAAAATTTAAAACGCGTGTAAAACATAAACCAAACGATGAAATTGGTTATTTCTTCATGTATAATGATCAACTCGATACTCCCTAGCCCCCAACAGCCTTTTTTTTCATAACACTTTAACCAGAGTGACGGGAGAGCGGCATTTCAGAAAACGTGCTTATCTCGGCGAGAAAAAGCGATTTCGGCAATAAAATTTAAAACGCGTGTAAAACATAAACCAAACGATGAAATTGGTTATTTCTTCATGTATAATGATCAACTCGATACTCCCTAGCCCCCAACAGCCTTTTTTTTCATAACACTTTAACCAGAGTGACGGGAGAGCGGCATTTCAGAAAACGTGCTTATCTCGGCGAGAAAAAGCGATTTCGGCAATAAAATTTAAAACGCGTGTAAAACATAAACCAAACGATGAAATTGGTTATTTCTTCATGTATAATGATCAACTCGATACTCCCTAGCCCCCAACAGCCTTTTTTTTCATAACACTTTAACCAGAGTGACGGGAGAGCGGCATTTCAGAAAACGTGCTTATCTCGGCGAGAAAAAGCGATTTCGGCAATAAAATTTAAAACGCGTGTAAAACATAAACCAAACGATGAAATTGGTTATTTCTTCATGTATAATGATCAACTCGATACTCCCTAGCCCCCAACAGCCTTTTTTTTCATAACACTTTAACCAGAGTGACGGGAGAGCGGCATTTCAGAAAACGTGCTTATCTCGGCGAGAAAAAGCGATTTCGGCAATAAAATTTAAAACGCGTGTAAAACATAAACCAAACGATGAAATTGGTTATTTCTTCATGTATAATGATCAACTCGATACTCCCTAGCCCCCAACAGCCTTTTTTTTCATAACACTTTAACCAGAGTGACGGGAGAGCGGCATTTCAGAAAACGTGCTTATCTCGGCGAGAAAAAGCGATTTCGGCAATAAAATTTAAAACGCGTGTAAAACATAAACCAAACGATGAAATTGGTTATTTCTTCATGTATAATGATCAACTCGATACTCCCTAGCCCCCAACAGCCTTTTTTTTCATAACACTTTAACCAGAGTGACGGGAGAGCGGCATTTCAGAAAACGTGCTTATCTCGGCGAGAAAAAGCGATTTCGGCAATAAAATTTAAAACGCGTGTAAAACATAAACCAAACGATGAAATTGGTTATTTCTTCATGTATAATGATCAACTCGATACTCCCTAGCCCCCAACAGCCTTTTTTTTCATAACACTTTAACCAGAGTGACGGGAGAGCGGCATTTCAGAAAACGTGCTTATCTCGGCGAGAAAAAGCGATTTCGGCAATAAAATTTAAAACGCGTGTAAAACATAAACCAAACGATGAAATTGGTTATTTCTTCATGTATAATGATCAACTCGATACTCCCTAGCCCCCAACAGCCTTTTTTTTCATAACACTTTAACCAGAGTGACGGGAGAGCGGCATTTCAGAAAACGTGCTTATCTCGGCGAGAAAAAGCGATTTCGGCAATAAAATTTAAAACGCGTGTAAAACATAAACCAAACGATGAAATTGGTTATTTCTTCATGTATAATGATCAACTCGATACTCCCTAGCCCCCAACAGCCTTTTTTTTCATAACACTTTAACCAGAGTGACGGGAGAGCGGCATTTCAGAAAACGTGCTTATCTCGGCGAGAAAAAGCGATTTCGGCAATAAAATTTAAAACGCGTGTAAAACATAAACCAAACGATGAAATTGGTTATTTCTTCATGTATAATGATCAACTCGATACTCCCTAGCCCCCAACAGCCTTTTTTTTCATAACACTTTAACCAGAGTGACGGGAGAGCGGCATTTCAGAAAACGTGCTTATCTCGGCGAGAAAAAGCGATTTCGGCAATAAAATTTAAAACGCGTGTAAAACATAAACCAAACGATGAAATTGGTTATTTCTTCATGTATAATGATCAACTCGATACTCCCTAGCCCCCAACAGCCTTTTTTTTCATAACACTTTAACCAGAGTGACGGGAGAGCGGCATTTCAGAAAACGTGCTTATCTCGGCGAGAAAAAGCGATTTCGGCAATAAAATTTAAAACGCGTGTAAAACATAAACCAAACGATGAAATTGGTTATTTCTTCATGTATAATGATCAACTCGATACTCCCTAGCCCCCAACAGCCTTTTTTTTCATAACACTTTAACCAGAGTGACGGGAGAGCGGCATTTCAGAAAACGTGCTTATCTCGGCGAGAAAAAGCGATTTCGGCAATAAAATTTAAAACGCGTGTAAAACATAAACCAAACGATGAAATTGGTTATTTCTTCATGTATAATGATCAACTCGATACTCCCTAGCCCCCAACAGCCTTTTTTTTCATAACACTTTAACCAGAGTGACGGGAGAGCGGCATTTCAGAAAACGTGCTTATCTCGGCGAGAAAAAGCGATTTCGGCAATAAAATTTAAAACGCGTGTAAAACATAAACCAAACGATGAAATTGGTTATTTCTTCATGTATAATGATCAACTCGATACTCCCTAGCCCCCAACAGCCTTTTTTTTCATAACACTTTAACCAGAGTGACGGGAGAGCGGCATTTCAGAAAACGTGCTTATCTCGGCGAGAAAAAGCGATTTCGGCAATAAAATTTAAAACGCGTGTAAAACATAAACCAAACGATGAAATTGGTTATTTCTTCATGTATAATGATCAACTCGATACTCCCTCCCCCAACAGCCTTTTTTTTCACAACACTTTAACCAGAGTGACGGGAGAGCGGCATTTCAGAAAACGTGCTTATCTCGGCGAGAAAAAGCGATTTCGGCAATAAAATTTAAAACGCGTGTAAAACATAAACCAAACGATGAAATTGGTTATTTCTTCATGTATAATGATCAACTCGATACTCCCTAGCCCCCAACAGCCTTTTTTTTCATAACACTTTAACCAGAGTGACGGGAGAGCGGCATTTCAGAAAACGTGCTTATCTCGGCGAGAAAAAGCGATTTCGGCAATAAAATTTAAAACGCGTGTAAAACATAAACCAAACGATGAAATTGGTTATTTCTTCATGTATAATGATCAACTCGATACTCCCTAGCCCCCAACAGCCTTTTTTTTTCATAACACTTTAACCAGAGTGACGGGAGAGCGGCATTTCAGAAAACGTGCTTATCTCGGCGAGAAAAAGCGATTTCGGCAATAAAATTTAAAACGCGTGTAAAACATAAACCAAACGATGAAATTGGTTATTTCTTCATGTATAATGATCAACTCGATACTCCCTAGCCCCCAACAGCCTTTTTTTTCATAACACTTTAACCAGAGTGACGGGAGAGCGGCATTTCAGAAAACGTGCTTATCTCGGCGAGAAAAAGCGATTTCGGCAATAAAATTTAAAACGCGTGTAAAACATAAACCAAACGATGAAATTGGTTATTTCTTCATGTATAATGATCAACTCGATACTCCCTAGCCCCCAACAGCCTTTTTTTTCATAACACTTTAACCAGAGTGACGGGAGAGCGGCATTTCAGAAAACGTGCTTATCTCGGCGAGAAAAAGCGATTTCGGCAATAAAATTTAAAACGCGTGTAAAACATAAACCAAACGATGAAATTGGTTATTTCTTCATGTATAATGATCAACTCGATACTCCCTAGCCCCCAACAGCCTTTTTTTTCATAACACTTTAACCAGAGTGACGGGAGAGCGGCATTTCAGAAAACGTGCTTATCTCGGCGAGAAAAAGCGATTTCGGCAATAAAATTTAAAACGCGTGTAAAACATAAACCAAACGATGAAATTGGTTATTTCTTCATGTATAATGATCAACTCGATACTCCCTAGCCCCCAACAGCCTTTTTTTTCATAACACTTTAACCAGAGTGACGGGAGAGCGGCATTTCAGAAAACGTGCTTATCTCGGCGAGAAAAAGCGATTTCGGCAATAAAATTTAAAACGCGTGTAAAACATAAACCAAACGATGAAATTGGTTATTTCTTCATGTATAATGATCAACTCGATACTCCCTAGCCCCCAACAGCCTTTTTTTTCATAACACTTTAACCAGAGTGACGGGAGAGCGGCATTTCAGAAAACGTGCTTATCTCGGCGAGAAAAAGCGATTTCGGCAATAAAATTTAAAACGCGTGTAAAACATAAACCAAACGATGAAATTGGTTATTTCTTCATGTATAATGATCAACTCGAGTCGAGCTCCAGGGAGAGAGGCTGATTTTTCGCTTTTTGAGGCCGACCGACGAACCGGCGCGGGGCGGACTCAAAAGCCCGCAGAGCCGTAGGCACTTAGAAAAGTTTCGCCTTTGGCTGTGAGCTCCAGGGGGAGAGGCTGGTTTTGCGTTATTTTAGGCCGGCTGGAGAACCGGCGCGGGTCGGACGCACAATCCCCGCAGAGCCGTGGGCACTTAGAAAATTTTTGCCAAGTTGGCTCTGAGCGCCTGGTACCTAATATGGAAGTATAGAGGCCGACTTTCGGGCAAGATCACGCCGCGTTAGGCTTCCAGGACCCCGGCTAAGCAATTTTACCGGGCCGCCCGGTTCTTTTTTTGAACCAGCCCGGTTCTTTTTACACTTCCAGCTGGAGCTCAGCAGCGGCTTTTTGCGCAAGATCACGCCGGGTTAGGCTTCCAGGACCTCGGCTAAGCAATTCTACCGGGCCGCCCGGTTCTTTTTTTGAACCAGCCCGGTTCTTTTTACACTTCCAGCTGGAGCTCACGAGCGGCTTTTTGGACAAGATCACGCCTTGTTAGGCTTCCAGAGCCCCGGCTAAGCAATTTTACCGGCCCGCCCGGTTCTTTTTTTTAACCAGCCCGGTTCTTTTTACACTTCCAGCTGGAGCTCAGCAGCGGGTTTTTGGACAAGATCACGCCGTGTTAGGCTTCCAGAGCCCCGGCTAAGCAATTTTACAGGGTCGCCCGGTTCTTTTTTTTAACCAGCCCGGTTTTTTTTACACTTCCAGTTGGAGCTCAGCAGCGGCTTTTTGCACAGTATCACGCCGGGTTAGGCTTCCAGAGCCCCGGCTAAGCAATTTTACCGGGCCGCCCGGTTCTTTTTTTTAACCAGCCCGGTTCTTTTTACACTTCCAGCTGGAGCTCAGCAGCGGCTTTTTGGACAAGATCACGCCGTGTTAGGCTTCCAGAGCCCCGGCTAAGCAATTTTACCGGGTCGCCCGGTTCTTTTTTTTAACCAGCCCGGTTCTTTTTACACTTCCAGCTGGAGCTCAGCAGCGGCTTTTTGGACAAGATCACGCCGTGTTAGGCTTCCAGAGCCCCGGCTAAGCAATTTTACCGGGTCGCCCGGTTCTTTTTTTAACCAGCCCGGTTCTTTTTACACTTCCAGCTGGAGCTCAGCATCGTGTAAAACATAAACCAAACGATGAAATTGGTTATTTCTTCATGTATAATGATCAACTCGATACTCCCTAGCCCCCAACAGCCTTTTTTTTCATAACACTTTAACCAGAGTGACGGGAGAGCGGCATTTCAGAAAACGTGCTTATCTCGGCGAGAAAAAGCGATTTCGGCAATAAAATTTAAAACGCGTGTAAAACATAAACCAAACGATGAAATTGGTTATTTCTTCATGTATAATGATCAACTCGATACTCCCTAGCCCCCAACAGCCTTTTTTTTCATAACACTTTAACCAGAGTGACGGGAGAGCGGCATTTCAGAAAACGTGCTTATCTCGGCGAGAAAAAGCGATTTCGGCAATAAAATTTAAAACGCGTGTAAAACATAAACCAAACGATGAAATTGGTTATTTCTTCATGTATAATGATCAACTCGATACTCCCTAGCCCCCAACAGCCTTTTTTTTCATAACACTTTAACCAGAGTGACGGGAGAGCGGCATTTCAGAAAACGTGCTTATCTCGGCGAGAAAAAGCGATTTCGGCAATAAAATTTAAAACGCGTGTAAAACATAAACCAAACGATGAAATTGGTTATTTCTTCATGTATAATGATCAACTCGATACTCCCTAGCCCCCAACAGCCTTTTTTTTCATAACACTTTAACCAGAGTGACGGGAGAGCGGCATTTCAGAAAACGTGCTTATCTCGGCGAGAAAAAGCGATTTCGGCAATAAAATTTAAAACGCGTGTAAAACATAAACCAAACGATGAAATTGGTTATTTCTTCATGTATAATGATCAACTCGATACTCCCTAGCCCCCAACAGCCTTTTTTTTCATAACACTTTAACCAGAGTGACGGGAGAGCGGCATTTCAGAAAACGTGCTTATCTCGGCGAGAAAAAGCGATTTCGGCAATAAAATTTAAAACGCGTGTAAAACATAAACCAAACGATGAAATTGGTTATTTCTTCATGTATAATGATCAACTCGATACTCCCTAGCCCCCAACAGCCTTTTTTTTCATAACACTTTAACCAGAGTGACGGGAGAGCGGCATTTCAGAAAACGTGCTTATCTCGGCGAGAAAAAGCGATTTCGGCAATAAAATTTAAAACGCGTGTAAAACATAAACCAAAAGATGAAATTGGTTATTTCTTCATGTATAATGATCAACTCGATACTCCCTAGCCCCCAACAGCCTTTTTTTTCATAACACTTTAACCAGAGTGACGGGAGAGCGGCATTTCAGAAAACGTGCTTATCTCGGCGAGAAAAAGCGATTTCGGCAATAAAATTTAAAACGCGTGTAAAACATAAACCAAACGATGAAATTGGTTATTTCTTCATGTATAATGATCAACTCGATACTCCCTAACCCCCAACAGCCTTTTTTTTCATAACACTTTAACCAGAGTGACGGGAGAGCGGCATTTCAGAAAACGTGCTTATCTCGGCGAGAAAAAGCGATTTCGGCAATAAAATTTAAAACGCGTGTAAAACATAAACCAAACGATGAAATTGGTTATTTCTTCATGTATAATGATCAACTCGATACTCCCTAGCCCCCAACAGCCTTTTTTTTCATAACACTTTAACCAGAGTGACGGGAGAGCGGCATTTCAGAAAACGTGCTTATCTCGGCGAGAAAAAGCGATTTCGGCAATAAAATTTAAAACGCGTGTAAAACATAAACCAAACGATGAAATTGGTTATTTCTTCATGTATAATGATCAACTCGATACTCCCTAGCCCCCAACAGCCTTTTTTTTCATAACACTTTAACCAGAGTGACGGGAGAGCGGCATTTCAGAAAACGTGCTTATCTCGGCGAGAAAAAGCGATTTCGGCAATAAAATTTAAAACGCGTGTAAAACATAAACCAAACGATGAAATTGGTTATTTCTTCATGTATAATGATCAACTCGATACTCCCTAGCCCCCAACAGCTTTTTTTTTCATAACACTTTAACCAGAGTGACGGGAGAGCGGCATTTCAGAAAACGTGCTTATCTCGGCGAGAAAAAGCGATTTCGGCAATAAAATTTAAAACGCGTGTAAAACATAAACCAAACGATGAAATTGGTTATTTCTTCATGTATAATGATCAACTCGATACTCCCTAGCCCCCAACAGCCTTTTTTTTCATAACACTTTAACCAGAGTGACGGGAGAGCGGCATTTCAGAAAACGTGCTTATCTCGGCGAGAAAAAGCGATTTCGGCAATAAAATTTAAAACGCGTGTAAAACATAAACCAAACGATGAAATTGGTTATTTCTTCATGTATAATGATCAACTCGATACTCCCTAGCCCCCAACAGCCTTTTTTTTCATAACACTTTAACCAGAGTGACGGGAGAGCGGCATTTCAGAAAACGTGCTTATCTCGGCGAGAAAAAGCGATTTCGGCAATAAAATTTAAAACGCGTGTAAAACATAAACCAAACGATGAAATTGGTTATTTCTTCATGTATAATGATCAACTCGATACTCCCTAGCCCCCAACAGCCTTTTTTTTTCATAACACTTTAACCAGAGTGACGGGAGAGCGGCATTTCAGAAAACGTGCTTATCTCGGCGAGAAAAAGCGATTTCGGCAATAAAATTTAAAACGCGTGTAAAACATAAACCAAACGATGAAATTGGTTATTTCTTCATGTATAATGATCAACTCGATACTCCCTAGCCCCCAACAGCCTTTTTTTTCATAACACTTTAACCAGAGTGACGGGAGAGCGGCATTTCAGAAAACGTGCTTATCTCGGCGAGAAAAAGCGATTTCGGCAATAAAATTTAAAACGCGTGTAAAACATAAACCAAACGATGAAATTGGTTATTTCTTCATGTATAATGATCAACTCGATACTCCCTAGCCCCCAACAGCCTTTTTTTTCATAACACTTTAACCAGAGTGACGGGAGAGCGGCATTTCAGAAAACGTGCTTATCTCGGCGAGAAAAAGCGATTTCGGCAATAAAATTTAAAACGCGTGTAAAACATAAACCAAACGATGAAATTGGTTATTTCTTCATGTATAATGATCAACTCGATACTCCCTAGCCCCCAACAGCCTTTTTTTTCATAACACTTTAACCAGAGTGACGGGAGAGCGGCATTTCAGAAAACGTGCTTATCTCGGCGAGAAAAAGCGATTTCGGCAATAAAATTTAAAACGCGTGTAAAACATAAACCAAACGATGAAATTGGTTATTTCTTCATGTATAATGATCAACTCGATACTCCCTAGCCCCCAACAGCCTTTTTTTTCATAACACTTTAACCAGAGTGACGGGAGAGCGGCATTTCAGAAAACGTGCTTATCTCGGCGAGAAAAAGCGATTTCGGCAATAAAATTTAAAACGCGTGTAAAACATAAACCAAACGATGAAATTGGTTATTTCTTCATGTATAATGATCAACTCGATACTCCCTAGCCCCCAACAGCCTTTTTTTTCATAACACTTTAACCAGAGTGACGGGAGAGCGGCATTTCAGAAAACGTGCTTATCTCGGCGAGAAAAAGCGATTTCGGCAATAAAATTTAAAACGCGTGTAAAACATAAACCAAACGATGAAATTGGTTATTTCTTCATGTATAATGATCAACTCGATACTCCCTAGCCCCCAACAGCCTTTTTTTTCATAACACTTTAACCAGAGTGACGGGAGAGCGGCATTTCAGAAAACGTGCTTATCTCGGCGAGAAAAAGCGATTTCGGCAATAAAATTTAAAACGCGTGTAAAACATAAACCAAACGATGAAATTGGTTATTTCTTCATGTATAATGATCAACTCGATACTCCCTAGCCCCCAACAGCCTTTTTTTTTATAACACTTTAACCAGAGTGACGGGAGAGCGGCATTTCAGAAAACGTGCTTATCTCGGCGAGAAAAAGCGATTTCGGCAATAAAATTTAAAACGCGTGTAAAACATAAACCAAACGATGAAATTGGTTATTTCTTCATGTATAATGATCAACTCGATACTCCCTAGCCCCCAACAGCCTTTTTTTTCATAACACTTTAACCAGAGTGACGGGAGAGCGGCATTTCAGAAAACGTGCTTATCTCGGCGAGAAAAAGCGATTTCGGCAATAAAATTTAAAACGCGTGTAAAACATAAACCAAACGATGAAATTGGTTATTTCTTCATGTATAATGATCAACTCGATACTCCCTAGCCCCCAACAGCCTTTTTTTTCATAACACTTTAACCAGAGTGACGGGAGAGCGGCATTTCAGAAAACGTGCTTATCTCGGCGAGAAAAAGCGATTTCGGCAATAAAATTTAAAACGCGTGTAAAACATAAACCAAACGATGAAATTGGTTATTTCTTCATGTATAATGATCAACTCGATACTCCCTAGCCCCCAACAGCCTTTTTTTTCATAACACTTTAACCAGAGTGACGGGAGAGCGGCATTTCAGAAAACGTGCTTATCTCGGCGAGAAAAAGCGATTTCGGCAATAAAATTTAAAACGCGTGTAAAACATAAACCAAACGATGAAATTGGTTATTTCTTCATGTATAATGATCAACTCGATACTCCCTAGCCCCCAACAGCCTTTTTTTTCATAACACTTTAACCAGAGTGACGGGAGAGCGGCATTTCAGAAAACGTGCTTATCTCGGCGAGAAAAAGCGATTTCGGCAATAAAATTTAAAACGCGTGTAAAACATAAACCAAACGATGAAATTGGTTATTTCTTCATGTATAATGATCAACTCGATACTCCCTAGCCCCCAACAGCCTTTTTTTTCATAACACTTTAACCAGAGTGACGGGAGAGCGGCATTTCAGAAAACGTGCTTATCTCGGCGAGAAAAAGCGATTTCGGCAATAAAATTTAAAACGCGTGTAAAACATAAACCAAACGATGAAATTGGTTATTTCTTCATGTATATTGATCAACTCGATACTCCCTAGCCCCCAACAGCCTTTTTTTTCATAACACTTTAACCAGAGTGACGGGAGAGCGGCATTTCAGAAAACGTGCTTATCTCGGCGAGAAAAAGCGATTTCGGCAATAAAATTTAAAACGCGTGTAAAACATAAACCAAACGATGAAATTGGTTATTTCTTCATGTATAATGATCAACTCGATACTCCCTAGCCCCCAACAGCCTTTTTTTTCACAACACTTTAACCAGAGTGACGGGAGAGCGGCATTTCAGAAAACGTGCTTATCTCGGCGAGAAAAAGCGATTTCGGCAATAAAATTTAAAACGCGTGTAAAACATAAACCAAACGATGAAATTGGTTATTTCTTCATGTATAATGTTCAACTCGATACTCCCTAGCCCCCAACAGCCTTTTTTTTCACAACACTTTAACCAGAGTGACGGGAGAGCGGCATTTCAGAAAACGTGCTTATCTCGGCGAGAAAAAGCGATTTCGGCAATAAAATTTAAAACGCGTGTAAAACATAAACCAAACGATGAAATTGGTTATTTCTTCATGTATAATGATCAACTCGATACTCCCTAGCCCCCAACAGCCTTTTTTTTCATAACACTTTAACCAGAGTGACGGGAGAGCGGCATTTCAGAAAACGTGCTTATCTCGGCGAGAAAAAGCGATTTCGGCAATAAAATTTAAAACGCGTGTAAAACATAAACCAAACGATGAAATTGGTTATTTCTTCATGTATAATGATCAACTCGATACTCCCTAGCCCCCAACAGCCTTTTTTTTTCATAACACTTTAACCAGAGTGACGGGAGAGCGGCATTTTAGAAAACGTGCTTATCTCGGCGAGAAAAAGCGATTTCGGCAATAAAATTTAAAACGCGTGTAAAACATAAACCAAACGATGAAATTGGTTATTTCTTCATGTATAATGATCAACTCGATACTCCCTAGCCCCCAACAGCCTTTTTTTTCATAACACTTTAACCAGAGTGACGGGAGAGCGGCATTTCAGAAAACGTGCTTATCTCGGCGAGAAAAAGCGATTTCGGCAATAAAATTTAAAACGCGTGTAAAACATAAACCAAACGATGAAATTGGTTATTTCTTCATGTATAATGATCAACTCGATACTCCCTAGCCCCCAACAGCCTTTTTTTTCATAACACTTTAACCAGAGTGACGGGAGAGCGGCATTTCAGAAAACGTGCTTATCTCGGCGAGAAAAAGCGATTTCGGCAATAAAATTTAAAACGCGTGTAAAACATAAACCAAACGATGAAATTGGTTATTTCTTCATGTATAATGATCAACTCGATACTCCCTAGCCCCCAACAGCCTTTTTTTTCATAACACTTTAACCAGAGTGACGGGAGAGCGGCATTTCAGAAAACGTGCTTATCTCGGCGAGAAAAAGCGATTTCGGCAATAAAATTTAAAACGCGTGTAAAACATAAACCAAACGATGAAATTGGTTATTTCTTCATGTATAATGATCAACTCGATACTCCCTAGCCCCCAACAGCCTTTTTTTTCATAACACTTTAACCAGAGTGACGGGAGAGCGGCATTTCAGAAAACGTGCTTATCTCGGCGAGAAAAAGCGATTTCGGCAATAAAATTTAAAACGCGTGTAAAACATAAACCAAACGATGAAATTGGTTATTTCTTCATGTATAATGATCAACTCGATACTCCCTAGCCCCCAACAGCCTTTTTTTTCATAACACTTTAACCAGAGTGACGGGAGAGCGGCATTTCAGAAAACGTGCTTATCTCGGCGAGAAAAAGCGATTTCGGCAATAAAATTTAAAACGCGTGTAAAACATAAACCAAACGATGAAATTGGTTATTTCTTCATGTATAATGATCAACTCGAGTCGAGCTCCAGGGAGAGAGGCTGATTTTTCGCTTTTTGAGGCCGACCGACGAACCGGCGCGGGGCGGACTCAAAAGCCCGCAGAGCCGTAGGCACTTAGAAAAGTTTCGCCTTTGGCTGTGAGCTCCAGGGGGAGAGGCTGGTTTTGCGTTATTTTAGGCCGGCTGGAGAACCGGCGCGGGTCGGACGCACAATCCCCGCAGAGCCGTGGGCACTTAGAAAATTTTTGCCAAGTTGGCTCTGAGCGCCTGGTACCTAATATGGAAGTATAGAGGCCGACTTTCGGGCAAGATCACGCCGCGTTAGGCTTCCAGGACCCCGGCTAAGCAATTTTACCGGGCCGCCCGGTTCTTTTTTTGAACCAGCCCGGTTCTTTTTACACTTCCAGCTGGAGCTCAGCAGCGGCTTTTTGCGCAAGATCACGCCGGGTTAGGCTTCCAGGACCTCGGCTAAGCAATTCTACCGGGCCGCCCGGTTCTTTTTTTGAACCAGCCCGGTTCTTTTTACACTTCCAGCTGGAGCTCACGAGCGGCTTTTTGGACAAGATCACGCCTTGTTAGGCTTCCAGAGCCCCGGCTAAGCAATTTTACCGGCCCGCCCGGTTCTTTTTTTTAACCAGCCCGGTTCTTTTTACACTTCCAGCTGGAGCTCAGCAGCGGGTTTTTGGACAAGATCACGCCGTGTTAGGCTTCCAGAGCCCCGGCTAAGCAATTTTACAGGGTCGCCCGGTTCTTTTTTTTAACCAGCCCGGTTTTTTTTACACTTCCAGTTGGAGCTCAGCAGCGGCTTTTTGCACAGTATCACGCCGGGTTAGGCTTCCAGAGCCCCGGCTAAGCAATTTTACCGGGCCGCCCGGTTCTTTTTTTTAACCAGCCCGGTTCTTTTTACACTTCCAGCTGGAGCTCAGCAGCGGCTTTTTGGACAAGATCACGCCGTGTTAGGCTTCCAGAGCCCCGGCTAAGCAATTTTACCGGGTCGCCCGGTTCTTTTTTTTAACCAGCCCGGTTCTTTTTACACTTCCAGCTGGAGCTCAGCAGCGGCTTTTTGGACAAGATCACGCCGTGTTAGGCTTCCAGAGCCCCGGCTAAGCAATTTTACCGGGTCGCCCGGTTCTTTTTTTAACCAGCCCGGTTCTTTTTACACTTCCAGCTGGAGCTCAGCATCGTGTAAAACATAAACCAAACGATGAAATTGGTTATTTCTTCATGTATAATGATCAACTCGATACTCCCTAGCCCCCAACAGCCTTTTTTTTCATAACACTTTAACCAGAGTGACGGGAGAGCGGCATTTCAGAAAACGTGCTTATCTCGGCGAGAAAAAGCGATTTCGGCAATAAAATTTAAAACGCGTGTAAAACATAAACCAAACGATGAAATTGGTTATTTCTTCATGTATAATGATCAACTCGATACTCCCTAGCCCCCAACAGCCTTTTTTTTCATAACACTTTAACCAGAGTGACGGGAGAGCGGCATTTCAGAAAACGTGCTTATCTCGGCGAGAAAAAGCGATTTCGGCAATAAAATTTAAAACGCGTGTAAAACATAAACCAAACGATGAAATTGGTTATTTCTTCATGTATAATGATCAACTCGATACTCCCTAGCCCCCAACAGCCTTTTTTTTCATAACACTTTAACCAGAGTGACGGGAGAGCGGCATTTCAGAAAACGTGCTTATCTCGGCGAGAAAAAGCGATTTCGGCAATAAAATTTAAAACGCGTGTAAAACATAAACCAAACGATGAAATTGGTTATTTCTTCATGTATAATGATCAACTCGATACTCCCTAGCCCCCAACAGCCTTTTTTTTCATAACACTTTAACCAGAGTGACGGGAGAGCGGCATTTCAGAAAACGTGCTTATCTCGGCGAGAAAAAGCGATTTCGGCAATAAAATTTAAAACGCGTGTAAAACATAAACCAAACGATGAAATTGGTTATTTCTTCATGTATAATGATCAACTCGATACTCCCTAGCCCCCAACAGCCTTTTTTTTCATAACACTTTAACCAGAGTGACGGGAGAGCGGCATTTCAGAAAACGTGCTTATCTCGGCGAGAAAAAGCGATTTCGGCAATAAAATTTAAAACGCGTGTAAAACATAAACCAAACGATGAAATTGGTTATTTCTTCATGTATAATGATCAACTCGATACTCCCTAGCCCCCAACAGCCTTTTTTTTCATAACACTTTAACCAGAGTGACGGGAGAGCGGCATTTCAGAAAACGTGCTTATCTCGGCGAGAAAAAGCGATTTCGGCAATAAAATTTAAAACGCGTGTAAAACATAAACCAAAAGATGAAATTGGTTATTTCTTCATGTATAATGATCAACTCGATACTCCCTAGCCCCCAACAGCCTTTTTTTTCATAACACTTTAACCAGAGTGACGGGAGAGCGGCATTTCAGAAAACGTGCTTATCTCGGCGAGAAAAAGCGATTTCGGCAATAAAATTTAAAACGCGTGTAAAACATAAACCAAACGATGAAATTGGTTATTTCTTCATGTATAATGATCAACTCGATACTCCCTAACCCCCAACAGCCTTTTTTTTCATAACACTTTAACCAGAGTGACGGGAGAGCGGCATTTCAGAAAACGTGCTTATCTCGGCGAGAAAAAGCGATTTCGGCAATAAAATTTAAAACGCGTGTAAAACATAAACCAAACGATGAAATTGGTTATTTCTTCATGTATAATGATCAACTCGATACTCCCTAGCCCCCAACAGCCTTTTTTTTCATAACACTTTAACCAGAGTGACGGGAGAGCGGCATTTCAGAAAACGTGCTTATCTCGGCGAGAAAAAGCGATTTCGGCAATAAAATTTAAAACGCGTGTAAAACATAAACCAAACGATGAAATTGGTTATTTCTTCATGTATAATGATCAACTCGATACTCCCTAGCCCCCAACAGCCTTTTTTTTCATAACACTTTAACCAGAGTGACGGGAGAGCGGCATTTCAGAAAACGTGCTTATCTCGGCGAGAAAAAGCGATTTCGGCAATAAAATTTAAAACGCGTGTAAAACATAAACCAAACGATGAAATTGGTTATTTCTTCATGTATAATGATCAACTCGATACTCCCTAGCCCCCAACAGCTTTTTTTTTCATAACACTTTAACCAGAGTGACGGGAGAGCGGCATTTCAGAAAACGTGCTTATCTCGGCGAGAAAAAGCGATTTCGGCAATAAAATTTAAAACGCGTGTAAAACATAAACCAAACGATGAAATTGGTTATTTCTTCATGTATAATGATCAACTCGATACTCCCTAGCCCCCAACAGCCTTTTTTTTCATAACACTTTAACCAGAGTGACGGGAGAGCGGCATTTCAGAAAACGTGCTTATCTCGGCGAGAAAAAGCGATTTCGGCAATAAAATTTAAAACGCGTGTAAAACATAAACCAAACGATGAAATTGGTTATTTCTTCATGTATAATGATCAACTCGATACTCCCTAGCCCCCAACAGCCTTTTTTTTCATAACACTTTAACCAGAGTGACGGGAGAGCGGCATTTCAGAAAACGTGCTTATCTCGGCGAGAAAAAGCGATTTCGGCAATAAAATTTAAAACGCGTGTAAAACATAAACCAAACGATGAAATTGGTTATTTCTTCATGTATAATGATCAACTCGATACTCCCTAGCCCCCAACAGCCTTTTTTTTCATAACACTTTAACCAGAGTGACGGGAGAGCGGCATTTCAGAAAACGTGCTTATCTCGGCGAGAAAAAGCGATTTCGGCAA
The DNA here is from genome assembly GCF_054491065.1 of Syngnathus leptorhynchus. NCBI lineage: Eukaryota > Metazoa > Chordata > Actinopteri > Syngnathiformes > Syngnathidae > Syngnathus > Syngnathus leptorhynchus. The sequence goes on along the minus strand of NW_028232095.1, from coordinate 69,284 downwards.
TAAAATTTAAAACGCGTGTAAAACATAAACCGAACGATGAAATTGGTTATTTCTTCATGTATAATGATCAACTCGATACTCCCTAGCCCCCAACAGCCTTTTTTTTCATAACACTTTAACCAGAGTGACGGGAGAGCGGCATTTCAGAAAACGTGCTTATCTCGGCGAGAAAAAGCGATTTCGGCAATAAAATTTAAAACGCGTGTAAAACATAAACCAAACGATGAAATTGGTTATTTCTTCATGTATAATGATCAACTCGATACTCCCTAGCCCCCAACAGCCTTTTTTTTCATAACACTTTAACCAGAGTGACGGGAGAGCGGCATTTCAGAAAACGTGCTTATCTCGGCGAGAAAAAGCGATTTCGGCAATAAAATTTAAAACGCGTGTAAAACATAAACCAAACGATGAAATTGGTTATTTCTTCATGTATAATGATCAACTCGATACTCCCTAGCCCCCAACAGCCTTTTTTTTCATAACACTTTAACCAGAGTGACGGGAGAGCGGCATTTCAGAAAACGTGCTTATCTCGGCGAGAAAAAGCGATTTCGGCAATAAAATTTAAAACGCGTGTAAAACATAAACCAAACGATGAAATTGGTTATTTCTTCATGTATAATGATCAAATCGATACTCCCTAGCCCCCAACAGCCTTTTTTTTCATAACACTTTAACCAGAGTGACGGGAGAGCGGCATTTCAGAAAACGTGCTTATCTCGGCGAGAAAAAGCGATTTCGGCAATAAAATTTAAAACGCGTGTAAAACATAAACCAAACGATGAAATTGGTTATTTCTTCATGTATAATGATCAACTCGATACTCCTTAGCCCCCAACAGCCTTTTTTTTCATAACACTTTAACCAGAGTGACGGGAGAGCGGCATTTCAGAAAACGTGCTTATCTCGGCGAGAAAAAGCGATTTCGGCAATAAAATTTAAAACGCGTGTAAAACATAAACCAAACGATGAAATTGGTTATTTCTTCATGTATAATGATCAACTCGATACTCCCTAGCCCCCAACAGCCTTTTTTTTCATAACACTTTAACCAGAGTGACGGGAGAGCGGCATTTCAGAAAACGTGCTTATCTCGGCGAGAAAAAGCGATTTCGGCAATAAAATTTAAAACGCGTGTAAAACATAAACCAAACGATGAAATTGGTTATTTCTTCATGTATAATGATCAACTCGATACTCCCTAGCCCCCAACAGCCTTTTTTTTCATAACACTTTAACCAGAGTGACGGGAGAGCGGCATTTCAGAAAACGTGCTTATCTCGGCGAGAAAAAGCGATTTCGGCAATAAAATTTAAAACGCGTGTAAAACATAAACCAAACGATGAAATTGGTTATTTCTTCATGTATAATGATCAACTCGATACTCCCTAGCCCCCAACAGCCTTTTTTTTCATAACACTTTAACCAGAGTGACGGGAGAGCGGCATTTCAGAAAACGTGCTTATCTCGGCGAGAAAAAGCGATTTCGGCAATAAAATTTAAAACGCGTGTAAAACATAAACCAAACGATGAAATTGGTTATTTCTTCATGTATAATGATCAACTCGATACTCCCTAGCCCCCAACAGCCTTTTTTTTCATAACACTTTAACCAGAGTGACGGGAGAGCGGCATTTCAGAAAACGTGCTTATCTCGGCGAGAAAAAGCGATTTCGGCAATAAAATTTAAAACGCGTGTAAAACATAAACCGAACGATGAAATTGGTTATTTCTTCATGTATAATGATCAACTCGATACTCCCTAGCCCCCAACAGCCTTTTTTTTCATAACACTTTAACCAGAGTGACGGGAGAGCGGCATTTCAGAAAACGTGCTTATCTCGGCGAGAAAAAGCGATTTCGGCAATAAAATTTAAAACGCGTGTAAAACATAAACCAAACGATGAAATTGGTTATTTCTTCATGTATAATGATCAACTCGATACTCCCTAGCCCCCAACAGCCTTTTTTTTCATAACACTTTAACCAGAGTGACGGGAGAGCGGCATTTCAGAAAACGTGCTTATCTCGGCGAGAAAAAGCGATTTCGGCAATAAAATTTAAAACGCGTGTAAAACATAAACCAAACGATGAAATTGGTTATTTCTTCATGTATAATGATCAACTCGATACTCCCTAGCCCCCAACAGCCTTTTTTTTCATAACACTTTAACCAGAGTGACGGGAGAGCGGCATTTCAGAAAACGTGCTTATCTCGGCGAGAAAAAGCGATTTCGGCAATAAAATTTAAAACGCGTGTAAAACATAAACCAAACGATGAAATTGGTTATTTCTTCATGTATAATGATCAAATCGATACTCCCTAGCCCCCAACAGCCTTTTTTTTCATAACACTTTAACCAGAGTGACGGGAGAGCGGCATTTCAGAAAACGTGCTTATCTCGGCGAGAAAAAGCGATTTCGGCAATAAAATTTAAAACGCGTGTAAAACATAAACCAAACGATGAAATTGGTTATTTCTTCATGTATAATGATCAACTCGATACTCCTTAGCCCCCAACAGCCTTTTTTTTCATAACACTTTAACCAGAGTGACGGGAGAGCGGCATTTCAGAAAACGTGCTTATCTCGGCGAGAAAAAGCGATTTCGGCAATAAAATTTAAAACGCGTGTAAAACATAAACCAAACGATGAAATTGGTTATTTCTTCATGTATAATGATCAACTCGATACTCCCTAGCCCCCAACAGCCTTTTTTTTCATAACACTTTAACCAGAGTGACGGGAGAGCGGCATTTCAGAAAACGTGCTTATCTCGGCGAGAAAAAGCGATTTCGGCAATAAAATTTAAAACGCGTGTAAAACATAAACCAAACGATGAAATTGGTTATTTCTTCATGTATAATGATCAACTCGATACTCCCTAGCCCCCAACAGCCTTTTTTTTCATAACACTCTGGTTAGAGTGACGGGAGAGCGGCATTTCAGAAAACGTGCTTATCTCGGCGAGAAAAAGCGATTTCGGCAATAAAATTTAAAACGCGTGTAAAACATAAACCAAACGATGAAATTGGTTATTTCTTCATGTATAATGATCAACTCGATACTCCCTAGCCCCCAACAGCCTTTTTTTTCATAACACTTTAACCAGAGTGACGGGAGAGCGGCATTTCAGAAAACGTGCTTATCTCGGCGAGAAAAAGCGATTTCGGCAATAAAATTTAAAACGCGTGTAAAACATAAACCAAACGATGAAATTGGTTATTTCTTCATGTATAATGATCAACTCGATACTCCCTAGCCCCCAACAGCCTTTTTTTTCATAACACTTTAACCAGAGTGACGGGAGAGCGGCATTTCAGAAAACGTGCTTATCTCGGCGAGAAAAAGCGATTTCGGCAATAAAATTTAAAACGCGTGTAAAACATAAACCAAACGATGAAATTGGTTATTTCTTCATGTATAATGATCAACTCGATACTCCCTAGCGCCCAACAGCCTTTTTTTTCATAACACTTTAACCAGAGTGACGGGAGAGCGGCATTTCAGAAAACGTGCTTATCTCGGCGAGAAAAAGCGATTTCGGCAATAAAATTTAAAACGCGTGTAAAACATAAACCAAACAATGAAATTGGTTATTTCTTCATGTATAATGATCAACTCGATACTCCCTAGCCCCCAACAGCCTTTTTTTTCATAACACTTTAACCAGAGTGACGGGAGAGCGGCATTTCAGAAAACGTGCTTATCTCGGCGAGAAAAAGCGATTTCGGCAATAAAATTTAAAACGCGTGTAAAACATAAACCAAACGATGAAATTGGTTATTTCTTCATGTATAATGATCAACTCGATACTCCCTAGCCCCCAACAGCCTTTTCTTTCACAACACTTTAACCAGAGTGACGGGAGAGCGGCATTTCAGAAAACGTGCTTATCTCGGCGAGAAAAAGCGATTTCGGCAATAAAATTTAAAACGCGTGTAAAACATAAACCAAACGATGAAATTGGTTATTTCTTCATGTATAATGATCAACTCGATACTCCCTAGCCCCCAACAGCCTTTTTTTTCATAACACTTTAACCAGAGTGACGGGAGAGCGGCATTTCAGAAAACGTGCTTATCTCGGCGAGAAAAAGCGATTTCGGCAATAAAATTTAAAACGCGTGTAAAACATAAACCAAACGATGAAATTGGTTATTTCTTCATGTATAATGATCAACTCGATACTCCCTAGCCCCCAACAGCCTTTTTTTTCATAACACTTTAACCAGAGTGACGGGAGAGCGGCATTTCAGAAAACGTGCTTATCTCGGCGAGAAAAAGCGATTTCGGCAATAAAATTTAAAACGCGTGTAAAACATAAACCAAACGATGAAATTGGTTATTTCTTCATGTATAATGATCAACTCGATACTCCCTAGCCCCCAACAGCCTTTTTTTTCATAACACTTTAACCAGAGTGACGGGAGAGCGGCATTTCAGAAAACGTGCTTATCTCGGCGAGAAAAAGCGATTTCGGCAATAAAATTTAAAACGCGTGTAAAACATAAACCAAACGATGAAATTGGTTATTTCTTCATGTATAATGATCAACTCGATACTCCCTAGCCCCCAACAGCCTTTTTTTTCATAACACTTTAACCAGAGTGACGGGAGAGCGGCATTTCAGAAAACGTGCTTATCTCGGCGAGAAAAAGCGATTTCGGCAATAAAATTTAAAACGCGTGTAAAACATAAACCAAACGATGAAATTGGTTATTTCTTCATGTATAATGATCAACTCGATACTCCCTAGCCCCCAACAGCCTTTTTTTTCATAACACTTTAACCAGAGTGACGGGAGAGCGGCATTTCAGAAAACGTGCTTATCTCGGCGAGAAAAAGCGATTTCGGCAATAAAATTTAAAACGCGTGTAAAACATAAACCAAACGATGAAATTGGTTATTTCTTCATGTATAATGATCAACTCGATACTCCCTAGCCCCCAACAGCCTTTTTTTTCATAACACTTTAACCAGAGTGACGGGAGAGCGGCATTTCAGAAAACGTGCTTATCTCGGCGAGAAAAAGCGATTTCGGCAATAAAATTTAAAACGCGTGTAAAACATAAACCAAACGATGAAATTGGTTATTTCTTCATGTATAATGATCAACTCGATACTCCCTAGCCCCCAACAGCCTTTTTTTTCATAACACTTTAACCAGAGTGACGGGAGAGCGGCATTTCAGAAAACGTGCTTATCTCGGCGAGAAAAAGCGATTTCGGCAATAAAATTTAAAACGCGTGTAAAACAAAACCAAACGATGAAATTGGTTATTTCTTCATGTATAATGATCAACTCGATACTCCCTAGCCCCCAACAGCCTTTTTTTTCATAACACTTTAACCAGAGTGACGGGAGAGCGGCATTTCAGAAAACGTGCTTATCTCGGCGAGAAAAAGCGATTTCGGCAATAAAATTTAAAACGCGTGTAAAACATAAACCAAACGATGAAATTGGTTATTTCTTCATGTATAATGATCAACTCGATACTCCCTAGCCCCCAACAGCCTTTTTTTTCATAACACTTTAACCAGAGTGACGGGAGAGCGGCATTTCAGAAAACGTGCTTATCTCGGCGAGAAAAAGCGATTTCGGCAATAAAATTTAAAACGCGTGTAAAACATAAACCAAACGATGAAATTGGTTATTTCTTCATGTATAATGATCAACTCGATACTCCCTAGCCCCCAACAGCCTTTTTTTTCATAACACTTTAACCAGAGTGACGGGAGAGCGGCATTTCAGAAAACGTGCTTATCTCGGCGAGAAAAAGCGATTTCGGCAATAAAATTTAAAACGCGTGTAAAACATAAACCAAACGATGAAATTGGTTATTTCTTCATGTATAATGATCAACTCGATACTCCCTAGCCCCCAACAGCCTTTTTTTTCATAACACTTTAACCAGAGTGACGGGAGAGCGGCATTTCAGAAAACGTGCTTATCTCGGCGAGAAAAAGCGATTTCGGCAATAAAATTTAAAACGCGTGTAAAACATAAACCAAACGATGAAATTGGTTATTTCTTCATGTATAATGATCAACTCGATACTCCCTAGCCCCCAACAGCCTTTTTTTTCATAACACTTTAACCAGAGTGACGGGAGAGCGGCATTTCAGAAAACGTGCTTATCTCGGCGAGAAAAAGCGATTTCGGCAATAAAATTTAAAACGCGTGTAAAACATAAACCAAACGATGAAATTGGTTATTTCTTCATGTATAATGATCAACTCGATACTCCCTAGCCCCCAACAGCCTTTTTATTCATAACACTTTAACCAGAGTGACGGGAGAGCGGCATTTCAGAAAACGTGCTTATCTCGGCGAGAAAAAGCGATTTCGGCAATCAAATTTAAAACGCGTGTAAAACATAAACCAAATGATGAAATTGGTTATTTCTTCATGTATAATGATCAACTCGATACTCCCTAGCCCCCAACAGCCTTTTTTTTTCATAACACTTTAACCAGAGTGACGGGAGAGCGGCATTTCAGAAAACGTGCTTATCTCGGCGAGAAAAAGCGATTTCGGCAATAAAATTTAAAACGCGTGTAAAACATAAACCAAACGATGAAATTGGTTATTTCTTCATGTATAATGATCAACTCGATACTCCCTAGCCCCCAACAGCCTTTTTTTTCATAACACTTTAACCAGAGTGACGGGAGAGCGGCATTTCAGAAAACGTGCTTATCTCGGCGAGAAAAAGCGATTTCGGCAATAAAATTTAAAACGCGTGTAAAACATAAACCAAACGATGAAATTGGTTATTTCTTCATGTATAATGATCAACTCGATACTCCCTAGCCCCCAACAGCCTTTTTTTTCATAACACTCTGGTTAGAGTGACGGGAGAGCGGCATTTCAGAAAACGTGCTTATCTCGGCGAGAAAAAGCGATTTCGGCAATAAAATTTAAAACGCGTGTAAAACATAAACCAAACGATGAAATTGGTTATTTCTTCATGTATAATGATCAACTCGATACTCCCTAGCCCCCAACAGCCTTTTTTTTCATAACACTTTAACCAGAGTGACGGGAGAGCGGCATTTCAGAAAACGTGCTTATCTCGGCGAGAAAAAGCGATTTCGGCAATAAAATTTAAAACGCGTGTAAAACATAAACCAAACGATGAAATTGGTTATTTCTTCATGTATAATGATCAACTCGATACTCCCTAGCCCCCAACAGCCTTTTTTTTCATAACACTTTAACCAGAGTGACGGGAGAGCGGCATTTCAGAAAACGTGCTTATCTCGGCGAGAAAAAGCGATTTCGGCAATAAAATTTAAAACGCGTGTAAAACATAAACCAAACGATGAAATTGGTTATTTCTTCATGTATAATGATCAACTCGATACTCCCTAGCCCCCAACAGCCTTTTTTTTCATAACACTTTAACCAGAGTGACGGGAGAGCGGCATTTCAGAAAACGTGCTTATCTCGGCGAGAAAAAGCGATTTCGGCAATAAAATTTAAAACGCGTGTAAAACATAAACCAAACGATGAAATTGGTTATTTCTTCATGTATAATGATCAACTCGATACTCCCTAGCCCCCAACAGCCTTTTTTTTCATAACACTTTAACCAGAGTGACGGGAGAGCGGCATTTCAGAAAACGTGCTTATCTCGGCGAGAAAAAGCGATTTCGGCAATAAAATTTAAAACGCGTGTAAAACATAAACCAAACGATGAAATTGGTTATTTCTTCATGTATAATGATCAACTCGATACTCCCTAGCCCCCAACAGCCTTTTTTTTCATAACACTTTAACCAGAGTGACGGGAGAGCGGCATTTCAGAAAACGTGCTTATCTCGGCGAGAAAAAGCGATTTCGGCAATAAAATTTAAAACCCGTGTAAAACATAAACCAAACGATGAAATTGGTTATTTCTTCATGTATAATGATCAACTCGATACTCCCTAGCCCCCAACAGCCTTTTTTTTCATAACACTTTAACCAGAGTGACGGGAGAGCGGCATTTCAGAAAACGTGCTTATCTCGGCGAGAAAAAGCGATTTCGGCAATAAAATTTAAAACGCGTGTAAAACATAAACCAAACGATGAAATTGGTTATTTCTTCATGTATAATGATCAACTCGAGTCGAGCTCCAGGGAGAGAGGCTGATTTTTCGCTTTTTGAGGCCGACCGACGAACCGGCGCGGGGCGGACTCAAAAGCCCGCAGAGCCGTAGGCACTTAGAAAAGTTTCGCCTTTGGCTGTGAGCTCCAGGGGGAGAGGCTGGTTTTGCGTTATTTTAGGCCGGCTGGAGAACCGGCGCGGGTCGGACGCACAATCCCCGCAGAGCCGTGGGCACTTAGAAAATTTTTGCCAAGTTGGCTCTGAGCGCCTGGTACCTAATATGGAAGTATAGAGGCCGACTTTCGGGCAAGATCACGCCGCGTTAGGCTTCCAGGACCCCGGCTAAGCAATTTTACCGGGCCGCCCGGTTCTTTTTTTGAACCAGCCCGGTTCTTTTTACACTTCCAGCTGGAGCTCAGCAGCGGCTTTTTGCGCAAGATCACGCCGGGTTAGGCTTCCAGGACCTCGGCTAAGCAATTCTACCGGGCCGCCCGGTTCTTTTTTTGAACCAGCCCGGTTCTTTTTACACTTCCAGCTGGAGCTCACGAGCGGCTTTTTGGACAAGATCACGCCTTGTTAGGCTTCCAGAGCCCCGGCTAAGCAATTTTACCGGCCCGCCCGGTTCTTTTTTTTAACCAGCCCGGTTCTTTTTACACTTCCAGCTGGAGCTCAGCAGCGGGTTTTTGGACAAGATCACGCCGTGTTAGGCTTCCAGAGCCCCGGCTAAGCAATTTTACAGGGTCGCCCGGTTCTTTTTTTTAACCAGCCCGGTTTTTTTTACACTTCCAGCTGGAGCTCAGCAGCGGCTTTTTGCACAGTATCACGCCGGGTTAGGCTTCCAGAGCCCCGGCTAAGCAATTTTACCGGGCCGCCCGGTTCTTTTTTTTAACCAGCCCGGTTCTTTTTACACTTCCAGCTGGAGCTCAGCAGCGGCTTTTTGGACAAGATCACGCCGTGTTAGGCTTCCAGAGCCCCGGCTAAGCAATTTTACCGGGTCGCCCGGTTCTTTTTTTTAACCAGCCCGGTTCTTTTTACACTTCCAGCTGGAGCTCAGCAGCGGCTTTTTGGACAAGATCACGCCGTGTTAGGCTTCCAGAGCCCCGGCTAAGCAATTTTACCGGGTCGCCCGGTTCTTTTTTTAACCAGCCCGGTTCTTTTTACACTTCCAGCTGGAGCTCAGCATCGTGTAAAACATAAACCAAACGATGAAATTGGTTATTTCTTCATGTATAATGATCAACTCGATACTCCCTAGCCCCCAACAGCCTTTTTTTTCATAACACTTTAACCAGAGTGACGGGAGAGCGGCATTTCAGAAAACGTGCTTATCTCGGCGAGAAAAAGCGATTTCGGCAATAAAATTTAAAACGCGTGTAAAACATAAACCAAACGATGAAATTGGTTATTTCTTCATGTATAATGATCAACTCGATACTCCCTAGCCCCCAACAGCCTTTTTTTTCATAACACTTTAACCAGAGTGACGGGAGAGCGGCATTTCAGAAAACGTGCTTATCTCGGCGAGAAAAAGCGATTTCGGCAATAAAATTTAAAACGCGTGTAAAACATAAACCAAACGATGAAATTGGTTATTTCTTCATGTATAATGATCAACTCGATACTCCCTAGCCCCCAACAGCCTTTTTTTTCATAACACTTTAACCAGAGTGACGGGAGAGCGGCATTTCAGAAAACGTGCTTATCTCGGCGAGAAAAAGCGATTTCGGCAATAAAATTTAAAACGCGTGTAAAACATAAACCAAACGATGAAATTGGTTATTTCTTCATGTATAATGATCAACTCGATACTCCCTAGCCCCCAACAGCCTTTTTTTTCATAACACTTTAACCAGAGTGACGGGAGAGCGGCATTTCAGAAAACGTGCTTATCTCGGCGAGAAAAAGCGATTTCGGCAATAAAATTTAAAACGCGTGTAAAACATAAACCAAACGATGAAATTGGTTATTTCTTCATGTATAATGATCAACTCGATACTCCCTAGCCCCCAACAGCCTTTTTTTTCATAACACTTTAACCAGAGTGACGGGAGAGCGGCATTTCAGAAAACGTGCTTATCTCGGCGAGAAAAAGCGATTTCGGCAATAAAATTTAAAACGCGTGTAAAACATAAACCAAACGATGAAATTGGTTATTTCTTCATGTATAATGATCAACTCGATACTCCCTAGCCCCCAACAGCCTTTTTTTTCATAACACTTTAACCAGAGTGACGGGAGAGCGGCATTTCAGAAAACGTGCTTATCTCGGCGAGAAAAAGCGATTTCGGCAATAAAATTTAAAACGCGTGTAAAACATAAACCAAACGATGAAATTGGTTATTTCTTCATGTATAATGATCAACTCGATACTCCCTAGCCCCCAACAGCCTTTTTTTTCATAACACTTTAACCAGAGTGACGGGAGAGCGGCATTTCAGAAAACGTGCTTATCTCGGCGAGAAAAAGCGATTTCGGCAATAAAATTTAAAACGCGTGTAAAACATAAACCAAACGATGAAATTGGTTATTTCTTCATGTATAATGATCAACTCGATACTCCCTAGCCCCCAACAGCCTTTTTTTTCATAACACTTTAACCAGAGTGACGGGAGAGCGGCATTTCAGAAAACGTGCTTATCTCGGCGAGAAAAAGCGATTTCGGCAATAAAATTTAAAACGCGTGTAAAACATAAACCAAACGATGAAATTGGTTATTTCTTCATGTATAATGATCAACTCGATACTCCCTAGCCCCCAACAGCCTTTTTTTTCATAACACTTTAACCAGAGTGACGGGAGAGCGGCATTTCAGAAAACGTGCTTATCTCGGCGAGAAAAAGCGATTTCGGCAATAAAATTTAAAACGCGTGTAAAACATAAACCAAACGATGAAATTGGTTATTTCTTCATGTATAATGATCAACTCGATACTCCCTAGCCCCCAACAGCCTTTTTTTTCATAACACTTTAACCAGAGTGACGGGAGAGCGGCATTTCAGAAAACGTGCTTATCTCGGCGAGAAAAAGCGATTTCGGCAATAAAATTTAAAACGCGTGTAAAACATAAACCAAACGATGAAATTGGTTATTTCTTCATGTATAATGATCAACTCGATACTCCCTAGCCCCCAACAGCCTTTTTTTTCATAACACTTTAACCAGAGTGACGGGAGAGCGGCATTTCAGAAAACGTGCTTATCTCGGCGAGAAAAAGCGATTTCGGCAATAAAATTTAAAACGCGTGTAAAACATAAACCAAACGATGAAATTGGTTATTTCTTCATGTATAATGATCAACTCGATACTCCCTAGCCCCCAACAGCCTTTTTTTTCATAACACTTTAACCAGAGTGACGGGAGAGCGGCATTTCAGAAAACGTGCTTATCTCGGCGAGAAAAAGCGATTTCGGCAATAAAATTTAAAACGCGTGTAAAACATAAACCAAACGATGAAATTGGTTATTTCTTCATGTATAATGATCAACTCGATACTCCCTAGCCCCCAACAGCCTTTTTTTTCATAACACTTTAACCAGAGTGACGGGAGAGCGGCATTTCAGAAAACGTGCTTATCTCGGCGAGAAAAAGCGATTTCGGCAATAAAATTTAAAACGCGTGTAAAACATAAACCAAACGATGAAATTGGTTATTTCTTCATGTATAATGATCAACTCGATACTCCCTAGCCCCCAACAGCCTTTTTTTTCATAACACTTTAACCAGAGTGACGGGAGAGCGGCATTTCAGAAAACGTGCTTATCTCGGCGAGAAAAAGCGATTTCGGCAATAAAATTTAAAACGCGTGTAAAACATAAACCAAACGATGAAATTGGTTATTTCTTCATGTATAATGATCAACTCGATACTCCCTAGCCCCCAACAGCCTTTTTTTTCATAACACTTTAACCAGAGTGACGGGAGAGCGGCATTTCAGAAAACGTGCTTATCTCGGCGAGAAAAAGCGATTTCGGCAATAAAATTTAAAACGCGTGTAAAACATAAACCAAACGATGAAATTGGTTATTTCTTCATGTATAATGATCAACTCGATACTCCCTAGCCCCCAACAGCCTTTTTTTTCATAACACTTTAACCAGAGTGACGGGAGAGCGGCATTTCAGAAAACGTGCTTATCTCGGCGAGAAAAAGCGATTTCGGCAATAAAATTTAAAACGCGTGTAAAACATAAACCAAACGATGAAATTGGTTATTTCTTCATGTATAATGATCAACTCGATACTCCCTAGCCCCCAACAGCCTTTTTTTTCATAACACTTTAACCAGAGTGACGGGAGAGCGGCATTTCAGAAAACGTGCTTATCTCGGCGAGAAAAAGCGATTTCGGCAATAAAATTTAAAACGCGTGTAAAACATAAACCAAACGATGAAATTGGTTATTTCTTCATGTATAATGATCAACTCGATACTCCCTAGCCCCCAACAGCCTTTTTTTTCATAACACTTTAACCAGAGTGACGGGAGAGCGGCATTTCAGAAAACGTGCTTATCTCGGCGAGAAAAAGCGATTTCGGCAATAAAATTTAAAACGCGTGTAAAACATAAACCAAACGATGAAATTGGTTATTTCTTCATGTATAATGATCAACTCGATACTCCCTAGCCCCCAACAGCCTTTTTTTTCATAACACTTTAACCAGAGTGACGGGAGAGCGGCATTTCAGAAAACGTGCTTATCTCGGCGAGAAAAAGCGATTTCGGCAATAAAATTTAAAACGCGTGTAAAACATAAACCAAACGATGAAATTGGTTATTTCTTCATGTATAATGATCAACTCGATACTCCCTAGCCCCCAACAGCCTTTTTTTTCATAACACTTTAACCAGAGTGACGGGAGAGCGGCATTTCAGAAAACGTGCTTATCTCGGCGAGAAAAAGCGATTTCGGCAATAAAATTTAAAACGCGTGTAAAACATAAACCAAACGATGAAATTGGTTATTTCTTCATGTATAATGATCAACTCGATACTCCCTAGCCCCCAACAGCCTTTTTTTTCATAACACTTTAACCAGAGTGACGGGAGAGCGGCATTTCAGAAAACGTGCTTATCTCGGCGAGAAAAAGCGATTTCGGCAATAAAATTTAAAACGCGTGTAAAACATAAACCAAACGATGAAATTGGTTATTTCTTCATGTATAATGATCAACTCGATACTCCCTAGCCCCCAACAGCCTTTTTTTTCATAACACTTTAACCAGAGTGACGGGAGAGCGGCATTTCAGAAAACGTGCTTATCTCGGCGAGAAAAAGCGATTTCGGCAATAAAATTTAAAACGCGTGTAAAACATAAACCAAACGATGAAATTGGTTATTTCTTCATGTATAATGATCAACTCGATACTCCCTAGCCCCCAACAGCCTTTTTTTTCATAACACTTTAACCAGAGTGACGGGAGAGCGGCATTTCAGAAAACGTGCTTATCTCGGCGAGAAAAAGCGATTTCGGCAATAAAATTTAAAACGCGTGTAAAACATAAACCAAACGATGAAATTGGTTATTTCTTCATGTATAATGATCAACTCGATACTCCCTAGCCCCCAACAGCCTTTTTTTTCATAACACTTTAACCAGAGTGACGGGAGAGCGGCATTTCAGAAAACGTGCTTATCTCGGCGAGAAAAAGCGATTTCGGCAATAAAATTTAAAACGCGTGTAAAACATAAACCAAACGATGAAATTGGTTATTTCTTCATGTATAATGATCAACTCGATACTCCCTAGCCCCCAACAGCCTTTTTTTTCATAACACTTTAACCAGAGTGACGGGAGAGCGGCATTTCAGAAAACGTGCTTATCTCGGCGAGAAAAAGCGATTTCGGCAATAAAATTTAAAACGCGTGTAAAACATAAACCAAACGATGAAATTGGTTATTTCTTCATGTATAATGATCAACTCGATACTCCCTAGCCCCCAACAGCCTTTTTTTTCATAACACTTTAACCAGAGTGACGGGAGAGCGGCATTTCAGAAAACGTGCTTATCTCGGCGAGAAAAAGCGATTTCGGCAATAAAATTTAAAACGCGTGTAAAACATAAACCAAACGATGAAATTGGTTATTTCTTCATGTATAATGATCAACTCGATACTCCCTAGCCCCCAACAGCCTTTTTTTTCATAACACTTTAACCAGAGTGACGGGAGAGCGGCATTTCAGAAAACGTGCTTATCTCGGCGAGAAAAAGCGATTTCGGCAATAAAATTTAAAACGCGTGTAAAACATAAACCAAACGATGAAATTGGTTATTTCTTCATGTATAATGATCAACTCGATACTCCCTAGCCCCCAACAGCCTTTTTTTTCATAACACTTTAACCAGAGTGACGGGAGAGCGGCATTTCAGAAAACGTGCTTATCTCGGCGAGAAAAAGCGATTTCGGCAATAAAATTTAAAACGCGTGTAAAACATAAACCAAACGATGAAATTGGTTATTTCTTCATGTATAATGATCAACTCGATACTCCCTAGCCCCCAACAGCCTTTTTTTTCATAACACTTTAACCAGAGTGACGGGAGAGCGGCATTTCAGAAAACGTGCTTATCTCGGCGAGAAAAAGCGATTTCGGCAATAAAATTTAAAACGCGTGTAAAACATAAACCAAACGATGAAATTGGTTATTTCTTCATGTATAATGATCAACTCGATACTCCCTAGCCCCCAACAGCCTTTTTTTTCATAACACTTTAACCAGAGTGACGGGAGAGCGGCATTTCAGAAAACGTGCTTATCTCGGCGAGAAAAAGCGATTTCGGCAATAAAATTTAAAACGCGTGTAAAACATAAACCAAACGATGAAATTGGTTATTTCTTCATGTATAATGATCAACTCGATACTCCCTAGCCCCCAACAGCCTTTTTTTTCATAACACTTTAACCAGAGTGACGGGAGAGCGGCATTTCAGAAAACGTGCTTATCTCGGCGAGAAAAAGCGATTTCGGCAATAAAATTTAAAACGCGTGTAAAACATAAACCAAACGATGAAATTGGTTATTTCTTCATGTATAATGATCAACTCGATACTCCCTAGCCCCCAACAGCCTTTTTTTTCATAACACTTTAACCAGAGTGACGGGAGAGCGGCATTTCAGAAAACGTGCTTATCTCGGCGAGAAAAAGCGATTTCGGCAATAAAATTTAAAACGCGTGTAAAACATAAACCAAACGATGAAATTGGTTATTTCTTCATGTATAATGATCAACTCGATACTCCCTAGCCCCCAACAGCCTTTTTTTTCATAACACTTTAACCAGAGTGACGGGAGAGCGGCATTTCAGAAAACGTGCTTATCTCGGCGAGAAAAAGCGATTTCGGCAATAAAATTTAAAACGCGTGTAAAACATAAACCAAACGATGAAATTGGTTATTTCTTCATGTATAATGATCAACTCGATACTCCCTAGCCCCCAACAGCCTTTTTTTTCATAACACTTTAACCAGAGTGACGGGAGAGCGGCATTTCAGAAAACGTGCTTATCTCGGCGAGAAAAAGCGATTTCGGCAATAAAATTTAAAACGCGTGTAAAACATAAACCAAACGATGAAATTGGTTATTTCTTCATGTATAATGATCAACTCGATACTCCCTAGCCCCCAACAGCCTTTTTTTTCATAACACTTTAACCAGAGTGACGGGAGAGCGGCATTTCAGAAAACGTGCTTATCTCGGCGAGAAAAAGCGATTTCGGCAATAAAATTTAAAACGCGTGTAAAACATAAACCAAACGATGAAATTGGTTATTTCTTCATGTATAATGATCAACTCGATACTCCCTAGCCCCCAACAGCCTTTTTTTTCATAACACTTTAACCAGAGTGACGGGAGAGCGGCATTTCAGAAAACGTGCTTATCTCGGCGAGAAAAAGCGATTTCGGCAATAAAATTTAAAACGCGTGTAAAACATAAACCAAACGATGAAATTGGTTATTTCTTCATGTATAATGATCAACTCGATACTCCCTAGCCCCCAACAGCCTTTTTTTTCATAACACTTTAACCAGAGTGACGGGAGAGCGGCATTTCAGAAAACGTGCTTATCTCGGCGAGAAAAAGCGATTTCGGCAATAAAATTTAAAACGCGTGTAAAACATAAACCAAACGATGAAATTGGTTATTTCTTCATGTATAATGATCAACTCGATACTCCCTAGCCCCCAACAGCCTTTTTTTTCATAACACTTTAACCAGAGTGACGGGAGAGCGGCATTTCAGAAAACGTGCTTATCTCGGCGAGAAAAAGCGATTTCGGCAATAAAATTTAAAACGCGTGTAAAACATAAACCAAACGATGAAATTGGTTATTTCTTCATGTATAATGATCAACACTCGATACTCCCTAGCCCCCAACAGCCTTTTTTTTCATAACACTTTAACCAGAGTGACGGGAGAGCGGCATTTCAGAAAACGTGCTTATCTCGGCGAGAAAAAGCGATTTCGGCAATAAAATTTAAAACGCCTGTAAAACATAAACCAAACGATGAAATTGGTTATTTCTTCATGTATAATGATCAACTCGATACTCCCTAGCCCCCAACAGCCTTTTTTTTCATAACACTTTAACCAGAGTGACGGGAGAGCGGCATTTCAGAAAACGTGCTTATCTCGGCGAGAAAAAGCGATTTCGGCAATAAAATTTAAAACGCGTGTAAAACATAAACCAAACGATGAAATTGGTTATTTCTTCATGTATAATGATCAACTCGATACTCCTAGCCCCCAACAGCCTTTTTTTTCATAACACTTTAACCAGAGTGACGGGAGAGCGGCATTTCAGAAAACGTGCTTATCTCGGCGAGAAAAAGCGATTTCGGCAATAAAATTTAAAACGCGTGTAAAACATAAACCAAACGATGAAATTGGTTATTTCTTCATGTATAATGATCAACTCGATACTCCCTAGCCCCCAACAGCCTTTTTTTTCATAACACTTTAACCAGAGTGACGGGAGAGCGGCATTTCAGAAAACGTGCTTATCTCGGCGAGAAAAAGCGATTTCGGCAATAAAATTTAAAACGCGTGTAAAACATAAACCAAACGATGAAATTGGTTATTTCTTCATGTATAATGATCAACTCGATACTCCCTAGCCCCCAACAGCCTTTTTTTTCATAACACTTTAACCAGAGTGACGGGAGAGCGGCATTTCAGAAAACGTGCTTATCTCGGCGAGAAAAAGCGATTTCGGCAATAAAATTTAAAACGCGTGTAAAACATAAACCAAACGATGAAATTGGTTATTTCTTCATGTATAATGATCAACTCGATACTCCCTAGCCCCCAACAGCCTTTTTTTTCATAACACTTTAACCAGAGTGACGGGAGAGCGGCATTTCAGAAAACGTGCTTATCTCGGCGAGAAAAAGCGATTTCGGCAATAAAATTTAAAACGCGTGTAAAACATAAACCAAACGATGAAATTGGTTATTTCTTCATGTATAATGATCAACTCGATACTCCCTAGCCCCCAACAGCCTTTTTTTTCATAACACTTTAACCAGAGTGACGGGAGAGCGGCATTTCAGAAAACGTGCTTATCTCGGCGAGAAAAAGCGATTTCGGCAATAAAATTTAAAACGCGTGTAAAACATAAACCAAACGATGAAATTGGTTATTTCTTCATGTATAATGATCAACTCGATACTCCCTAGCCCCCAACAGCCTTTTTTTTCATAACACTTTAACCAGAGTGACGGGAGAGCGGCATTTCAGAAAACGTGCTTATCTCGGCGAGAAAAAGCGATTTCGGCAATAAAATTTAAAACGCGTGTAAAACATAAACCAAACGATGAAATTGGTTATTTCTTCATGTATAATGATCAACTCGATACTCCCTAGCCCCCAACAGCCTTTTTTTTCATAACACTTTAACCAGAGTGACGGGAGAGCGGCATTTCAGAAAACGTGCTTATCTCGGCGAGAAAAAGCGATTTCGGCAATAAAATTTAAAACGCGTGTAAAACATAAACCAAACGATGAAATTGGTTATTTCTTCATGTATAATGATCAACTCGATACTCCCTAGCCCCCAACAGCCTTTTTCTTCATAACACTTTAACCAGAGTGACGGGAGAGCGGCATTTCAGAAAACGTGCTTATCTCGGCGAGAAAAAGCGATTTCGGCAATAAAATTTAAAACGCGTGTAAAACATAAACCAAACGATGAAATTGGTTATTTCTTCATGTATAATGATCAACTCGATACTCCCTAGCCCCCAACAGCCTTTTTTCTCATAACACTTTAACCAGAGTGACGGGAGAGCGCCATTTCAGAAAACGTGCTTATCTCGGCGAGAAAAAGCGATTTCGGCAATAAAATTTAAAACGCGTGTAAAACATAAACCAAACGATGAAATTGGTTATTTCTTCATGTATAATGATCAACTCGATACTCCCTAGCCCCCAACAGCCTTTTTTTTCATAACACTTTAACCAGAGTGACGGGAGAGCGGCATTTCAGAAAACGTGCTTATCTCGGCGAGAAAAAGCGATTTCGGCAATAAAATTTAAAACGCGTGTAAAACATAAACCAAACGATGAAATTGGTTATTTCTTCATGTATAATGATCAACTCGATACTCCCTAGCCCCCAACAGCCTTTTTTTTCATAACACTTTAACCAGAGTGACGGGAGAGCGGCATTTCAGAAAACGTGCTTATCTCGGCGAGAAAAAGCGATTTCGGCAATAAAATTTAAAACGCGTGTAAAACATAAACCAAACGATGAAATTGGTTATTTCTTCATGTATAATGATCAACTCGATACTCCCTAGCCCCCAACAGCCTTTTTTTTCATAACACTTTAACCAGAGTGACGGGAGAGCGGCATTTCAGAAAACGTGCTTATCTCGGCGAGAAAAAGCGATTTCGGCAATAAAATTTAAAACGCGTGTAAAACATAAACCAAACGATGAAATTGGTTATTTCTTCATGTATAATGATCAACTCGATACTCCCTAGCCCCCAACAGCCTTTTTTTTCATAACACTTTAACCAGAGTGACGGGAGAGCGGCATTTCAGAAAACGTGCTTATCTCGGCGAGAAAAAGCGATTTCGGCAATAAAATTTAAAACGCGTGTAAAACATAAACCAAACGATGAAATTGGTTATTTCTTCATGTATAATGATCAACTCGATACTCCCTAGCCCCCAACAGCCTTTTTTTCATAACACTTTAACCAGAGTGACGGGAGAGCGGCATTTCAGAAAACGTGCTTATCTCGGCGAGAAAAAGCGATTTCGGCAACAAAATTTAAAACGCGTGTAAAACATAAACCAAACGATGAAATTGGTTATTTCTTCATGTATAATGATCAACTCGATACTCCCTAGCCCCCAACAGCCTTTTTTTTCATAACACTTTAACCAGAGTGACGGGAGAGCGGCATTTCAGAAAACGTGCTTATCTCGGCGAGAAAAAGCGATTTCGGCAATAAAATTTAAAACGCGATAAACCAAACGATGAAATTGGTTATTTCTTCATGTATAATGATCAACTCGATACTCCCTAGCCCCCAACAGCCTTTTTTTTCATAACACTTTAACCAGAGTGACGGGAGAGCGGCATTTCAGAAAACGTGCTTATCTCGGCGAGAAAAAGCGATTTCGGCAATAGAATTTAAAACGCGTGTAAAACATAAACCAAACGATGAAATTGGTTATTTCTTCATGTATAATGATCAACTCGATACTCCCTAGCACCCAACAGCCTTTTTTTTCATAACACTTTAACCAGAGTGACGGGAGAGTGGCATTTCAGAAAACGTGCTTATCTCGGCGAGAAAAAGCGATTTCGGCAATAAAATTTAAAACGCGTGTAAAACATAAACCAAACGATGAAATTGGTTATTTCTTCATGTATAATGATCAACTCGATACTCCCTAGCCCCCAACAGCCTTTTTTTTCATAACAGTTTAATCAGAGTGACGGGAGAGCGGCATTTCAGAAAACGTGCTTATCTCGGCGAGAAAAAGCGATTTCGGCAATAAAATTTAAAACGCGTGTAAAACATAAACCAAACGATGAAATTGGTTATTTCTTCATGTATAATGATCAACTCGATACTCCCTAGCCCCCAACAGCCTTTTTTTCATAACACTTTAACCAGAGTGACGGGAGAGCGGCATTTCAGAAAACGTGCTTATCTCGGCGAGAAAAAGCGATTTCGGCAATAAAATTTAAAACGCGTGTAAAACATAAACCAAACGATGAAATTGGTTATTTCTTTATGTATAATGATCAACTCGATACTCCCTAGCCCCCAACAGCCTTTTTTTTCATAACACTTTAACCAGAGTGACGGGAGAGCGGCATTTCAGAAAACGTGCTTATCTCGGCGAGAAAAAGCGATTTCGGCAATAAAATTTAAAACGCGTGTAAAATATAAACCAAACGATGAAATTGGTAATTTCTTCATGTATAATGATCAACTCGATACTCCCTAGCCCCCAACAGCCTTTTTTTTCATAACACTTTAACCAGAGTGACGGGAGAGCGGCATTTCAGAAAACGTGCTTATCTCGGCGAGAAAAAGCGATTTCGGCAATAAAATTTAAAACGCGTGTAAAACATAAACCAAACGATGAAATTGGTTATTTCTTCATGTATAATGATCAACTCGATACTCCCTAGCCCCCAACAGCCTTTTTTTTCATAACACTTTAACCAGAGTGACGGGAGAGCGGCATTTCAGAAAACGTGCTTATCTCGGCGAGAAAAAGCGATTTCGGCAATAAAATTTAAAACGCGTGTAAAACATAAACCAAACGATGAAATTGGTTATTTCTTCATGTATAATGATCAACTCGATACTCCCTAGCCCCCAACAGCCTTTTTTTTCATAACACTTTAACCAGAGTGACGGGAGAGCGGCATTTCAGAAAACGTGCTTATCTCGGCGAGAAAAAGCGATTTCGGCAATAAAATTTAAAACGCGTGTAAAACATAAACCAAACGATGAAATTGGTTATTTCTTCATGTATAATGATCAACTCGATACTCCCTAGCCCCCAACAGCCTTTTTTTTCATAACACTTTAACCAGAGTGACGGGAGAGCGGCATTTCAGAAAACGTGCTTATCTCGGCGAGAAAAAGTGATTTCGGCAATAGAATTTAAAACGCGTGTAAAACATAAACCAAACGATGAAATTGGTTATTTCTTCATGTATAATGATCAACTCGATACTCCCTAGCCCCCAACAGCCTTTTTTTTCATAACACTTTAACCAGAGTGACGGGAGAGCGGCATTTCAGAAAACGTGCTTATCTCGGCGAGAAAAAGCGATTTCGGCAATAAAATTTAAAACGCGTGTAAAACATAAACCAAACGATGAAATTGGTTATTTCTTCATGTATAATGATCAACTCGATACTCCCTAGCCCCCAACAGCCTTTTTTTTCATAACACTTTAACCAGAGTGACGGGAGAGCGGCATTTCAGAAAACGTGCTTATCTCGGCGAGAAAAAGCGATTTCGGCAATAAAATTTAAAACGCGTGTAAAACATAAACCAAACGATGAAATTGGTTATTTCTTCATGTATAATGATCAACTCGATACTCCCTAGCCCCCAACAGCCTTTTTTTTCATAACACTTTAACCAGAGTGACGGGAGAGCGGCATTTCAGAAAACGTGCTTATCTCGGCGAGAAAAAGCGATTTCGGCAATAGAATTTAAAACGCGTGTAAAACATAAACCAAACGATGAAATTGGTTATTTCTTCATGTATAATAATCAACTCGATACTCCCTAGCCCCCAACAGCCTTTTTTTTCATAACACTTTAACCAGAGTGACGGGAGAGCGGCATTTCAGAAAACGTGCTTATCTCGGCGAGAAAAAGCGATTTCGGCAATAAAATTTAAAACGCGTGTAAAACATAAACCAAACGATGAAATTGGTTATTTCTTCATGTATAATGATCAACTCGATACTCCCTAGCCCCCAACAGCCTTTTTTTTCATAACACTTTAACCAGAGTGACGGGAGAGCGGCATTTCAGAAAACGTGCTTATCTCGGCGAGAAAAAGCGATTTCGGCAATAGAATTTAAAACGCGTGTAAAACATAAACCAAACGATGAAATTGGTTATTTCTTCATGTATAATGATCAACTCGATACTCCCTAGCCCCCATCAGCCTTTTTTTTCATAACACTTTAACCAGAGTGACGGGAGAGCGGCATTTCAGAAAACGTGCTTATCTCGGCGAGAAAAAGCGATTTCGGCAATAAAATTTAAAACGCGTGTAAAACATAAACCAAACGATGAAATTGGTTATTTCTTCATGTATAATGATCAACTCGATACTCCCTAGCCCCCAACAGCCTTTTTTTTCATAACACTTTAACCAGAGTGACGGGAGAGCGGCATTTCAGAAAACGTGCTTATCTCGGCGAGAAAAAGCGATTTCGGCAATAAAATTTAAAACGCGTGTAAAACATAAACCAAACGATGAAATTGGTAATTTCTTCATGTATAATGATCAACTCGATACTCCCTAGCCCCCAACAGCCTTTTTTTTCATAACACTTTAACCAGAGTGACGGGAGAGCGGCATTTCAGAAAACGTGCTTATCTCGGCGAGAAAAAGCGATTTCGGCAATAAAATTTAAAACGCGTGTAAAACATAAACCAAACGATGAAATTGGTTATTTCTTCATGTATAATGATCAACTCGATACTCCCTAGCCCCCAACAGCCTTTTTTTTCATAACACTTTAACCAGAGTGACTGGAGAGCGGCATTTCAGAAAACGTGCTTATCTCGGCGAGAAAAAGCGATTTCGGCAATAAAATTTAAAACGCGTGTAAAACATAAACCAAACGATGAAATTGGTTATTTCTTCATGTATAATGATCAACTCGATACTCCCTAGCCCCCAACAGCCTTTTTTTTCACAACACTTTAACCAGAGTGACGGGAGAGCGGCATTTCAGAAAACGTGCTTATCTCGGCGAGAAAAAGCGATTTCGGCAATAAAATTTAAAACGCGTGTAAAACATAAACCAAACGATGAAATTGGTAATTTCTTCATGTATAATGATCAACTCGATACTCTCTAGCCCCCAACAGCCTTTTTTTTCATAACACTTTAACCAGAGTGACGGGAGAGCGGCATTTCAGAAAACGTGCTTATCTCGGCGAGAAAAAGCGATTTCGGCAATAAAATTTAAAACGCGTGTAAAACATAAACCAAACGATGAAATTGGTTATTTCTTCATGTATAATGATCAACTCGATACTCCCTAGCCCCCAACAGCCTTTTTTTTCATAACACTTTAACCAGAGTGACGGGAGAGCGACATTTCAGAAAACGTGCTTATCTCGGCGAGAAAAAGCGATTTCGGCAATAGAATTTAAAACGCGTGTAAAACATAAACCAAACGATGAAATTGGTTATTTCTTCATGTATAATGATCAACTCGATACTCCCTAGCCCCCAACAGCCTTTTTTTTCATAACACTTTAACCAGAGTGACGGGAGAGTGGCATTTCAGAAAACGTGCTTATCTCGGCGAGAAAAAGCGAATTCGGCAATAAAATTTAAAACGCGTGTAAAACATAAACCAAACGATGAAATTGGTTATTTCTTCATGTATAATGATCAACTCGATACTCCCTAGCCCCCAACAACCTTTTTTTTTCATAACAGTTTAATCAGAGTGACGGGAGAGCGGCATTTCAGAAAACGTGCTTATCTCGGCGAGAAAAAGCGATTTCGGCAATAGAATTTAAAACGCGTGTAAAACATAAACCAAACGATGAAATTGGTTATTTCTTCATGTATAATGATCAACTCGATACTCCCTAGCCCCCAACAGCCTTTTTTTTCATAACACTTTAACCAGAGTGACGGGAGAGCGGCATTTCAGAAAACGTGCTTATCTCGGCGAGAAAAAGCGATTTCGGCAATAAAATTTAAAACGCGTGTAAAACATAAACCAAACGATGAAATTGGTTATTTCTTCATGTATAATGATCAACTCGATACTCCCTAGCCCCCAACAGCCTTTTTTTTCATAACACTTTAACCAGAGTGACGGGAGAGCGGCATTTCAGAAAACGTGCTTATCTCGGCGAGAAAAAGCGATTTCGGCAATAAAATTTAAAACGCATAAACCAAACGATGAAATTGGTTATTTCTTCATGTATAATGATCAACTCGATACTCCCTAGCCCCCAACAGCCTTTTTTTTCATAACACTTTAACCAGAGTGACGGGAGAGCGGCATTTCAGAAAACGTGCTTATCTCGGCGAGAAAAAGCGATTTCGGCAATAGAATTTAAAACGCGTGTAAAACATAAACCAAACGATGAAATTGGTTATTTCTTCATGTATAATGATCAACTCGATACTCCCTAGCCCCCAACAGCCTTTTTTTTTCATAACACTTTAACCAGAGTGACGGGAGAGTGGCATTTCAGAAAACGTGCTTATCTCGGCGAGAAAAAGCGATTTCGGCAATAAAATTTAAAACGCGTGTAAAACATAAACCAAACGATGAAATTGGTTATTTCTTCATGTATAATGATCAACTCGATACTCCCTAGCCCCCAACAGCCTTTTTTTTCATAACAGTTTAACCAGAGTGACGGGAGAGCGGCATTTCAGAAAACGTGCTTATCTCGGCGAGAAAAAGCGATTTCGGCAATAGAATTTAAAACGCGTGTAAAACATAAACCAAACGATGAAATTGGTTATTTCTTCATGTATAATGATCAACTCGATACTCCCTAGCCCCCAACAGCCTTTTTTTTTCATAACACTTTAACCAGAGTGACGGGAGAGCGGCATTTCAGAAAACGTGCTTATCTCGGCGAGAAAAAGCGATTTCGGCAATAAAATTTAAAACGCGTGTAAAACATAAACCAAACGATGAAATTGGTTATTTCTTCATGTATAATGATCAACTCGATACTCCCTAGCCCCCAACAGCCTTTTTTTTCATAACACTTTAACCAGAGTGACGGGAGAGCGGCATTTCAGAAAACGTGCTTATCTAGGCGAGAAAAAGCGATTTCGGCAATAAAATTTAAAACGCGTGTAAAACATAAACCAAACGATGAAATTGGTAATTTCTTCATGTATAATGATCAACTCGATACTCCCTAGCCCCCAACAGCCTTTTTTTTCATAACACTTTAACCAGAGTGACGGGAGAGCGGCATTTCAGAAAACGTGCTTATCTCGGCGAGAAAAAGCGATTTCGGCAATAAAATTTAAAACGCGTGTAAAACATAAACCAAACGATGAAATTGGTTATTTCTTCATGTATAATGATCAACTCGATACTCCCTAGCCCCCAACAGCCTTTTTTTTCATAACACTTTAACCAGAGTGACGGGAGAGCGGCATTTCAGAAAACGTGCTTATCTCGGCGAGAAAAAGCGATTTCGGCAATAAAATTTAAAACGCGTGTAAAACATAAACCAAACGATGAAATTGGTTATTTCTTCATGTATAATGATCAACTCGATACTCCCTAGCCCCCAACAGCCTTTTTTTTCATAACACTTTAACCAGAGTGACGGGAGAGCGGCATTTCAGAAAACGTGCTTATCTCGGCGAGAAAAAGCGATTTCGGCAATAAAATTTAAAACGCGTGTAAAACATAAACCAAACGATGAAATTGGTTATTTCTTCATGTATAATGATCAACTCGATACTCCCTAGCCCCCAACAGCCTTTTTTTTCATAACACTTTAACCAGAGTGACGGGAGAGCGGCATTTCAGAAAACGTGCTTATCTCGGCGAGAAAAAGCGATTTCGGCAATAAAATTTAAAACGCGTGTAAAACATAAACCAAACGATGAAATTGGTTATTTCTTCATGTATAATGATCAACTCGATACTCCCTAGCCCCCAACAGCCTTTTTTTTCATAACACTTTAACCAGAGTGACGGGAGAGCGGCATTTCAGAAAACGTGCTTATCTCGGCGAGAAAAAGCGATTTCGGCAATAAAATTTAAAACGCGTTTAAAACATAAACCAAACGATGAAATTGGTTATTTCTTCATGTATAATGATCAACTCGATACTCCCTAGCCCCCAACAGCCTTTTTTTTCATAACACTTTAACCAGAGTGACGGGAGAGCGGCATTTCAGAAAAGGTGCTTATCTCGGCGAGAAAAAGCGATTTCGGCAATAAAATTTAAAACGCGTGTAAAACATAAACCAAACGATGAAATTGGTTATTTCTTCATGTATAATGATCAACTCGATACTCCCTAGCCCCCAACAGCCTTTTTTTTCATAACACTTTAACCAGAGTGACAGGAGAGCGGCATTTCAGAAAACGTGCTTATCTCGGCGAGAAAAAGCGATTTCGGCAATAAAATTTAAAACGCGTGTAAAACATAAACCAAACGATGAAATTGGTTATTTCTTCATGTATAATGATCAACTCGATACTCCCTAGCCCCCAACAGCCTTTTTTTTCATAACACTTTAACCAGAGTGACGGGAGAGCGGCATTTCAGAAAACGTGCTTATCTCGGCGAGAAAAAGCGATTTCGACAATAAAATTTAAAACGCGTGTAAAACATAAACCAAACGATGAAATTGGTTATTTCTTCATGTATAATGATCAACTCGATACTCCCTAGCCCCCAACAGCCTTTTTTTTCATAACACTTTAACCAGAGTGACGGGAGAGCGGCATTTCAGAAAACGTGCTTATCTCGGCGAGAAAAAGCGATTTCGGCAATAAAATTTAAAACGCGTGTAAAACATAAACCAAACGATGAAATTGGTTATTTCTTCATGTATAATGATCAACTCGATACTCCCTAGCCCCCAACAGCCTTTTTTTTCATAACACTTTAACCAGAGTGACGGGAGAGCGGCATTTCAGAAAACGTGCTTATCTCGGCGAGAAAAAGCGATTTCGGCAATAAAATTTAAAACGCGTGTAAAACATAAACCAAACGATGAAATTGGTTATTTCTTCATGTATAATGATCAACTCGATACTCCCTAGCCCCCAACAGCCTTTTTTTTCATAACACTTTAACCAGAGTGACGGGAGAGCGGCATTTCAGAAAACGTGCTTATCTCGGCGAGAAAAAGCGATTTCGGCAATAAAATTTAAAACGCGTGTAAAACATAAACCAAACGATGAAATTGGTTATTTCTTCATGTATAATGATCAACTCGATACTCCCTAGCCCCCAACAGCCTTTTTTTTCATAACACTTTAACCAGAGTGACGGGAGAGCGGCATTTCAGAAAACGTGCTTATCTCGGCGAGAAAAAGCGATTTCGGCAATAAAATTTAAAACGCGTGTAAAACATAAACCAAACGATGAAATTGGTTATTTCTTCATGTATAATGATCAACTCGATACTCCCTAGCCCCCAACAGCCTTTTTTTTCATAACACTTTAACCAGAGTGACGGGAGAGCGGCATTTCAGAAAACGTGCTTATCTCGGCGAGAAAAAGCGATTTCGGCAATAGAATTTAAAACGCGTGTAAAACATAAACCAAACGATGAAATTGGTTATTTCTTCATGTATAATGATCAACTCGATACTCCCTAGCCCCCAACAGCCTTTTTTTTCATAACACTTTAACCAGAGTGACGGGAGAGTGGCATTTCAGAAAACGTGCTTATCTCGGCGAGAAAAAGCGAATTCGGCAATAAAATTTAAAACGCGTGTAAAACATAAACCAAACGATGAAATTGGTTATTTCTTCATGTATAATGATCAACTCGATACTCCCTAGCCCCCAACAGCCTTTTTTTTTCATAACAGTTTAATCAGAGTGACGGGAGAGCGGCATTTCAGAAAACGTGCTTATCTCGGCGAGAAAAAGCGATTTCGGCAATAGAATTTAAAACGCGTGTAAAACATAAACCAAACGATGAAATTGGTTATTTCTTCATGTATAATGATCAACTCGATACTCCCTAGCCCCCAACAGCCTTTTTTTTCATAACACTTTAACCAGAGTGACGGGAGAGCGGCATTTCAGAAAACGTGCTTATCTCGGCGAGAAAAAGCGATTTCGGCAATAAAATTTAAAACGCGTGTAAAACATAAACCAAACGATGAAATTGGTTATTTCTTCATGTATAATGATCAACTCGATACTCCCTAGCCCCCAACAGCCTTTTTTTTCATAACACTTTAACCAGAGTGACGGGAGAGCGGCATTTCAGAAAACGTGCTTATCTCGGCGAGAAAAAGCGATTTCGGCAATAGAATTTAAAACGCGTGTAAAACATAAACCAAACGATGAAATTGGTTATTTCTTCATGTATAATGATCAACTCGATACTCCCTAGCCCCCAACAGCCTTTTTTTTTCATAACACTTTAACCAGAGTGACGGGAGAGTGGCATTTCAGAAAACGTGCTTATCTCGGCGAGAAAAAGCGATTTCGGCAATAAAATTTAAAACGCGTGTAAAACATAAACCAAACGATGAAATTGGTTATTTCTTCAT
Organism: Syngnathus leptorhynchus; assembly: GCF_054491065.1. Taxonomy (NCBI): domain Eukaryota; kingdom Metazoa; phylum Chordata; class Actinopteri; order Syngnathiformes; family Syngnathidae; genus Syngnathus; species Syngnathus leptorhynchus. The sequence continues at coordinate 40,712 of NW_028232095.1, read as the reverse complement.
GTATAATGATCAACTCGATACTCCCTAGCCCCCAACAGCCTTTTTTTTCATAACAGTTTAATCAGAGTGACGGGAGAGCGGCATTTCAGAAAACGTGCTTATCTCGGCGAGAAAAAGCGATTTCGGCAATAAAATTTAAAACGCGTGTAAAACATAAACCAAACGATGAAATTGGTTATTTCTTCATGTATAATGATCAACTCGATACTCCCTAGCCCCCAACAGCCTTTTTTTTCATAACACTTTAACCAGAGTGACGGGAGAGCGGCATTTCAGAAAACGTGCTTATCTCGGCGAGAAAAAGCGATTTCGGCAATAAAATTTAAAACGCTTGTAAAACATAAACCAAACGATGAAATTGGTTATTTCTTTATGTATAATGATCAACTCGATACTCCCTAGCCCCCAACAGCCTTTTTTTTCATAACACTTTAACCAGAGTGACGGGAGAGCGGCATTTCAGAAAACGTGCTTATCTCGGCGAGAAAAAGCGATTTCGGCAATAAAATTTAAAACGCGTGTAAAATATAAACCAAACGATGAAATTGGTAATTTCTTCATGTATAATGATCAACTCGATACTCCCTAGCCCCCAACAGCCTTTTTTTTCATAACACTTTAACCAGAGTGACGGGAGAGCGGCATTTCAGAAAACGTGCTTATCTCGGCGAGAAAAAGCGATTTCGGCAATAAAATTTAAAACGCGTGTAAAACATAAACCAAACGATGAAATTGGTTATTTTTTCATGTATAATGATCAACTCGATACTCCCTAGCCCCCAACAGCCTTTTTTTTCATAACACTTTAACCAGAGTGACGGGAGAGCGGCATTTCAGAAAACGTGCTTATCTCGGCGAGAAAAAGCGATTTCGGCAATAAAATTTAAAACGCGTGTAAAACATAAACCAAACGATGAAATTGGTTATTTCTTCATGTATAATGATCAACTCGATACTCCCTAGCCCCCAACAGCCTTTTTTTTCATAACACTTTAACCAGAGTGACGGGAGAGCGGCATTTCAGAAAACGTGCTTATCTCGGCGAGAAAAAGCGATTTCGGCAATAAAATTTAAAACGCGTGTAAAACATAAACCAAACGATGAAATTGGTTATTTCTTCATGTATAATGATCAACTCGATACTCCCTAGCCCCCAACAGCCTTTTTTTTCATAACACTTTAACCAGAGTGACGGGAGAGCGGCATTTCAGAAAACGTGCTTATCTCGGCGAGAAAAAGTGATTTCGGCAATAGAATTTAAAACGCGTGTAAAACATAAACCAAACGATGAAATTGGTTATTTCTTCATGTATAATAATCAACTCGATACTCCCTAGCCCCCAACAGCCTTTTTTTTCATAACACTTTAACCAGAGTGACGGGAGAGCGGCATTTCAGAAAACGTGCTTATCTCGGCGAGAAAAAGCGATTTCGGCAATAAAATTTAAAACGCGTGTAAAACATAAACCAAACGATGAAATTGGTTATTTCTTCATGTATAATGATCAACTCGATACTCCCTAGCCCCCAACAGCCTTTTTTTTCATAACACTTTAACCAGAGTGACGGGAGAGCGGCATTTCAGAAAACGTGCTTATCTCGGCGAGAAAAAGCGATTCCGGCAATAAAATTTAAAACGCGTGTAAAACATAAACCAAACGATGAAATTGGTTATTTCTTCATGTATAATGATCAACTCGATACTCCCTAGCCCCCAACAGCCTTTTTTTTCATAACACTTTAACCAGAGTGACGGGAGAGCGGCATTTCAGAAAACGTGCTTATCTCGGCGAGAAAAAGCGATTTCGGCAATAGAATTTAAAACGCGTGTAAAACATAAACCAAACGATGAAATTGGTTATTTCTTCATGTATAATAATCAACTCGATACTCCCTAGCCCCCAACAGCCTTTTTTTTCATAACACTTTAACCAGAGTGACGGGAGAGCGGCATTTCAGAAAACGTGCTTATCTCGGCGAGAAAAAGCGATTTCGGCAATAAAATTTAAAACGCGTGTAAAACATAAACCAAACGATGAAATTGGTTATTTCTTCATGTATAATGATCAACTCGATACTCCCTAGCCCCCAACAGCCTTTTTTTTCATAACACTTTAACCAGAGTGACGGGAGAGCGGCATTTCAGAAAACGTGCTTATCTCGGCGAGAAAAAGCGATTTCGGCAATAGAATTTAAAACGCGTGTAAAACATAAACCAAACGATGAAATTGGTTATTTCTTCATGTATAATGATCAACTCGATACTCCCTAGCCCCCATCAGCCTTTTTTTTCATAACACTTTAACCAGAGTGACGGGAGAGCGGCATTTCGGAAAACGTGCTTATCTCGGCGAGAAAAAGCGATTTCGGCAATAAAATTTAAAACGCGTGTAAAACATAAACCAAACGATGAAATTGGTTATTTCTTCATGTATAATGATCAACTCGATACTCCCTAGCCCCCAAAAGCCTTTTTTTTCATAACACTTTAACCAGAGTGACGGGAGAGCGGCATTTCAGAAAACGTGCTTATCTCGGCGAGAAAAAGCGATTTCGGCAATAAAATTTAAAACGCGTGTAAAACATAAACCAAACGATGAAATTGGTAATTTCTTCATGTATAATGATCAACTCGATACTCCCTAGCCCCCAACAGCCTTTTTTTTCATAACACTTTAACCAGAGTGACGGGAGAGCGGCATTTCAGAAAACGTGCTTATCTCGGCGAGAAAAAGCGATTTCGGCAATAAAATTTAAAACGCGTGTAAAACATAAACCAAACGATGAAATTGGTTATTTCTTCATGTATAATGATCAACTCGATACTCCCTAGCCCCCAACAGCCTTTTTTTTCATAACACTTTAACCAGAGTGACTGGAGAGCGGCATTTCAGAAAACGTGCTTATCTCGGCGAGAAAAAGCGATTTCGGCAATAAAATTTAAAACGCGTGTAAAACATAAACCAAACGATGAAATTGGTTATTTCTTCATGTATAATGATCAACTCGATACTCCCTAGCCCCCAACAGCCTTTTTTTTCACAACACTTTAACCAGAGTGACGGGAGAGCGGCATTTCAGAAAACGTGCTTATCTCGGCGAGAAAAAGCGATTTCGGCAATAAAATTTAAAACGCGTGTAAAACATAAACCAAACGATGAAATTGGTAATTTCTTCATGTATAATGATCAACTCGATACTCTCTAGCCCCCAACAGCCTTTTTTTTCATAACACTTTAACCAGAGTGACGGGAGAGCGGCATTTCAGAAAACGTGCTTATCTCGGCGAGAAAAAGCGATTTCGGCAATAAAATTTAAAACGCGTGTAAAACATAAACCAAACGATGAAATTGGTTATTTCTTCATGTATAATGATCAACTCGATACTCCCTAGCCCCCAACAGCCTTTTTTTTCATAACACTTTAACCAGAGTGACGGGAGAGCGGCATTTCAGAAAACGTGCTTATCTCGGCGAGAAAAAGCGATTTCGGCAATAGAATTTAAAACGCGTGTAAAACATAAACCAAACGATGAAATTGGTTATTTCTTCATGTATAATGATCAACTCGATACTCCCTAGCCCCCAACAGCCTTTTTTTTCATAACACTTTAACCAGAGTGACGGGAGAGTGGCATTTCAGAAAACGTGCTTATCTCGGCGAGAAAAAGCGAATTCGGCAATAAAATTTAAAACGCGTGTAAAACATAAACCAAACGATGAAATTGGTTATTTCTTCATGTATAATGATCAACTCGATACTCCCTAGCCCCCAACAGCCTTTTTTTTTCATAACAGTTTAATCAGAGTGACGGGAGAGCGGCATTTCAGAAAACGTGCTTATCTCGGCGAGAAAAAGCGATTTCGGCAATAGAATTTAAAACGCGTGTAAAACATAAACCAAACGATGAAATTGGTTATTTCTTCATGTATAATGATCAACTCGATACTCCCTAGCCCCCAACAGCCTTTTTTTTCATAACACTTTAACCAGAGTGACGGGAGAGCGGCATTTCAGAAAACGTGCTTATCTCGGCGAGAAAAAGCGATTTCGGCAATAAAATTTAAAACGCGTGTAAAACATAAACCAAACGATGAAATTGGTTATTTCTTCATGTATAATGATAAACTCGATACTCCCTAGCCCCCAACAGCCTTTTTTTTCATAACACTTTAACCAGAGTGACGGGAGAGCGGCATTTCAGAAAACGTGCTTATCTCGGCGAGAAAAAGCGATTTCGGCAATAAAATTTAAAACGCATAAACCAAACGATGAAATTGGTTATTTCTTCATGTATAATGATCAACTCGATACTCCCTAGCCCCCAACAGCCTTTTTTTTCATAACACTTTAACCAGAGTGACGGGAGAGCGGCATTTCAGAAAAGGTGCTTATCTCGGCGAGAAAAAGCGATTTCGGCAATAAAATTTAAAACGCGTGTAAAACATAAACCAAACGATGAAATTGGTTATTTCTTCATGTATAATGATCAACTCGATACTCCCTAGCCCCCAACAGCCTTTTTTTTCATAACACTTTAACCAGAGTGACGGGAGAGCGGCATTTCAGAAAACGTGCTTATCTCGGCGAGAAAAAGCGATTTCGGCAATAAAATTTAAAACGCGTGTAAAACATAAACCAAACGATGAAATTGGTTATTTCTTCATGTATAATGATCAACTCGATACTCCCTAGCCCCCAACAGCCTTTTTTTTCATAACACTTTAACCAGAGTGACGGGAGAGCGGCATTTCAGAAAACGTGCTTATCTCGGCGAGAAAAAGCGATTTCGACAATAAAATTTAAAACGCGTGTAAAACATAAACCAAACGATGAAATTGGTTATTTCTTCATGTATAATGATCAACTCGATACTCCCTAGCCCCCAACAGCCTTTTTTTTCATAACACTTTAACCAGAGTGACGGGAGAGCGGCATTTCAGAAAACGTGCTTATCTCGGCGAGAAAAAGCGATTTCGGCAATAAAATTTAAAACGCGTGTAAAACATAAACCAAACGATGAAATTGGTTATTTCTTCATGTATAATGATCAACTCGATACTCCCTAGCCCCCAACAGCCTTTTTTTTCATAACACTTTAACCAGAGTGACGGGAGAGCGGCATTTCAGAAAACGTGCTTATCTCGGCGAGAAAAAGCGATTTCGGCAATAAAATTTAAAACGCGTGTAAAACATAAACCAAACGATGAAATTGGTTATTTCTTCATGTATAATGATCAACTCGATACTCCCTAGCCCCCAACAGCCTTTTTTTTCATAACACTTTAACCAGAGTGACGGGAGAGCGGCATTTCAGAAAACGTGCTTATCTCGGCGAGAAAAAGCGATTTCGGCAATAAAATTTAAAACGCGTGTAAAACATAAACCAAACGATGAAATTGGTTATTTCTTCATGTATAATGATCAACTCGATACTCCCTAGCCCCCAACAGCCTTTTTTTTCATAACACTTTAACCAGAGTGACGGGAGAGCGGCATTTCAGAAAACGTGCTTATCTCGGCGAGAAAAAGCGATTTCGGCAATAAAATTTAAAACGCGTGTAAAACATAAACCAAACGATGAAATTGGTTATTTCTTCATGTATAATGATCAACTCGATACTCCCTAGCCCCCAACAGCCTTTTTTTTCATAACACTTTAACCAGAGTGACGGGAGAGCGGCATTTCAGAAAACGTGCTTATCTCGGCGAGAAAAAGCGATTTCGGCAATAGAATTTAAAACGCGTGTAAAACATAAACCAAACGATGAAATTGGTTATTTCTTCATGTATAATGATCAACTCGATACTCCCTAGCCCCCAACAGCCTTTTTTTTCATAACACTTTAACCAGAGTGACGGGAGAGTGGCATTTCAGAAAACGTGCTTATCTCGGCGAGAAAAAGCGAATTCGGCAATAAAATTTAAAACGCGTGTAAAACATAAACCAAACGATGAAATTGGTTATTTCTTCATGTATAATGATCAACTCGATACTCCCTAGCCCCCAACAGCCTTTTTTTTTCATAACAGTTTAATCAGAGTGACGGGAGAGCGGCATTTCAGAAAACGTGCTTATCTCGGCGAGAAAAAGCGATTTCGGCAATATAATTTAAAACGCGTGTAAAACATAAACCAAACGATGAAATTGGTTATTTCTTCATGTATAATGATCAACTCGATACTCCCTAGCCCCCAACAGCCTTTTTTTTCATAACACTTTAACCAGAGTGACGGGAGAGCGGCATTTCAGAAAACGTGCTTATCTCGGCGAGAAAAAGCGATTTCGGCAATAAAATTTAAAACGCGTGTAAAACATAAACCAAACGATGAAATTGGTTATTTCTTCATGTATAATGATCAACTCGATACTCCCTAGCCCCCAACAGCCTTTTTTTTCATAACACTTTAACCAGAGTGACGGGAGAGCGGCATTTCAGAAAACGTGCTTATCTCGGCGAGAAAAAGCGATTTCGGCAATAAAATTTAAAACGCATAAACCAAACGATGAAATTGGTTATTTCTTCATGTATAATGATCAACTCGATACTCCCTAGCCCCCAACAGCCTTTTTTTTCATAACACTTTAACCAGAGTGACGGGAGAGCGGCATTTCAGAAAACGTGCTTATCTCGGCGAGAAAAAGCGATTTCGACAATAAAATTTAAAACGCGTGTAAAACATAAACCAAACGATGAAATTGGTTATTTCTTCATGTATAATGATCAACTCGATACTCCCTAGCCCCCAACAGCCTTTTTTTTCATAACACTTTAACCAGAGTGACGGGAGAGCGGCATTTCAGAAAACGTGCTTATCTCGGCGAGAAAAAGCGATTTCGGCAATAAAATTTAAAACGCGTGTAAAACATAAACCAAACGATGAAATTGGTTATTTCTTCATGTATAATGATCAACTCGATACTCCCTAGCCCCCAACAGCCTTTTTTTTCATAACACTTTAACCAGAGTGACGGGAGAGCGGCATTTCAGAAAACGTGCTTATCTCGGCGAGAAAAAGCGATTTCGGCAATAAAATTTAAAACGCATAAACCAAACGATGAAATTGGTTATTTCTTCATGTATAATGATCAACTCGATACTCCCTAGCCCCCAACAGCCTTTTTTTTCATAACACTTTAACCAGAGTGACGGGAGAGCGGCATTTCAGAAAAGGTGCTTATCTCGGCGAGAAAAAGCGATTTCGGCAATAAAATTTAAAACGCGTGTAAAACATAAACCAAACGATGAAATTGGTTATTTCTTCATGTATAATGATCAACTCGATACTCCCTAGCCCCCAACAGCCTTTTTTTTCATAACACTTTAACCAGAGTGACGGGAGAGCGGCATTTCAGAAAACGTGCTTATCTCGGCGAGAAAAAGCGATTTCGGCAATAAAATTTAAAACGCGTGTAAAACATAAACCAAACGATGAAATTGGTTATTTCTTCATGTATAATGATCAACTCGATACTCCCTAGCCCCCAACAGCCTTTTTTTTCATAACACTTTAACCAGAGTGACGGGAGAGCGGCATTTCAGAAAACGTGCTTATCTCGGCGAGAAAAAGCGATTTCGACAATAAAATTTAAAACGCGTGTAAAACATAAACCAAACGATGAAATTGGTTATTTCTTCATGTATAATGATCAACTCGATACTCCCTAGCCCCCAACAGCCTTTTTTTTCATAACACTTTAACCAGAGTGACGGGAGAGCGGCATTTCAGAAAACGTGCTTATCTCGGCGAGAAAAAGCGATTTCGGCAATAAAATTTAAAACGCGTGTAAAACATAAACCAAACGATGAAATTGGTTATTTCTTCATGTATAATGATCAACTCGATACTCCCTAGCCCCCAACAGCCTTTTTTTTCATAACACTTTAACCAGAGTGACGGGAGAGCGGCATTTCAGAAAACGTGCTTATCTCGGCGAGAAAAAGCGATTTCGGCAATAAAATTTAAAACGCGTGTAAAACATAAACCAAACGATGAAATTGGTTATTTCTTCATGTATAATGATCAACTCGATACTCCCTAGCCCCCAACAGCCTTTTTTTTCATAACACTTTAACCAGAGTGACGGGAGAGCGGCATTTCAGAAAACGTGCTTATCTCGGCGAGAAAAAGCGATTTCGGCAATAAAATTTAAAACGCGTGTAAAACATAAACCAAACGATGAAATTGGTTATTTCTTCATGTATAATGATCAACTCGATACTCCCTAGCCCCCAACAGCCTTTTTTTTCATAACACTTTAACCAGAGTGACGGGAGAGCGGCATTTCAGAAAACGTGCTTATCTCGGCGAGAAAAAGCGATTTCGGCAATAAAATTTAAAACGCGTGTAAAACATAAACCAAACGATGAAATTGGTTATTTCTTCATGTATAATGATCAACTCGATACTCCCTAGCCCCCAACAGCCTTTTTTTTCATAACACTTTAACCAGAGTGACGGGAGAGCGGCATTTCAGAAAACGTGCTTATCTCGGCGAGAAAAAGCGATTTCGGCAATAGAATTTAAAACGCGTGTAAAACATAAACCAAACGATGAAATTGGTTATTTCTTCATGTATAATGATCAACTCGATACTCCCTAGCCCCCAACAGCCTTTTTTTTCATAACACTTTAACCAGAGTGACGGGAGAGTGGCATTTCAGAAAACGTGCTTATCTCGGCGAGAAAAAGCGAATTCGGCAATAAAATTTAAAACGCGTGTAAAACATAAACCAAACGATGAAATTGGTTATTTCTTCATGTATAATGATCAACTCGATACTCCCTAGCCCCCAACAGCCTTTTTTTTTCATAACAGTTTAATCAGAGTGACGGGAGAGCGGCATTTCAGAAAACGTGCTTATCTCGGCGAGAAAAAGCGATTTCGGCAATATAATTTAAAACGCGTGTAAAACATAAACCAAACGATGAAATTGGTTATTTCTTCATGTATAATGATCAACTCGATACTCCCTAGCCCCCAACAGCCTTTTTTTTCATAACACTTTAACCAGAGTGACGGGAGAGCGGCATTTCAGAAAACGTGCTTATCTCGGCGAGAAAAAGCGATTTCGGCAATAAAATTTAAAACGCGTGTAAAACATAAACCAAACGATGAAATTGGTTATTTCTTCATGTATAATGATCAACTCGATACTCCCTAGCCCCCAACAGCCTTTTTTTTCATAACACTTTAACCAGAGTGACGGGAGAGCGGCATTTCAGAAAACGTGCTTATCTCGGCGAGAAAAAGCGATTTCGGCAATAAAATTTAAAACGCATAAACCAAACGATGAAATTGGTTATTTCTTCATGTATAATGATCAACTCGATACTCCCTAGCCCCCAACAGCCTTTTTTTTCATAACACTTTAACCAGAGTGACGGGAGAGCGGCATTTCAGAAAACGTGCTTATCTCGGCGAGAAAAAGCGATTTCGACAATAAAATTTAAAACGCGTGTAAAACATAAACCAAACGATGAAATTGGTTATTTCTTCATGTATAATGATCAACTCGATACTCCCTAGCCCCCAACAGCCTTTTTTTTCATAACACTTTAACCAGAGTGACGGGAGAGCGGCATTTCAGAAAACGTGCTTATCTCGGCGAGAAAAAGCGATTTCGGCAATAAAATTTAAAACGCGTGTAAAACATAAACCAAACGATGAAATTGGTTATTTCTTCATGTATAATGATCAACTCGATACTCCCTAGCCCCCAACAGCCTTTTTTTTCATAACACTTTAACCAGAGTGACGGGAGAGCGGCATTTCAGAAAACGTGCTTATCTCGGCGAGAAAAAGCGATTTCGGCAATAAAATTTAAAACGCGTGTAAAACATAAACCAAACGATGAAATTGGTTATTTCTTCATGTATAATGATCAACTCGATACTCCCTAGCCCCCAACAGCCTTTTTTTTCATAACACTTTAACCAGAGTGACGGGAGAGCGGCATTTCAGAAAACGTGCTTATCTCGGCGAGAAAAAGCGATTTCGGCAATAAAATTTAAAACGCGTGTAAAACATAAACCAAACGATGAAATTGGTTATTTCTTCATGTATAATGATCAACTCGATACTCCCTAGCCCCCAACAGCCTTTTTTTTCATAACACTTTAACCAGAGTGACGGGAGAGCGGCATTTCAGAAAACGTGCTTATCTCGGCGAGAAAAAGCGATTTCGGCAATAAAATTTAAAACGCGTGTAAAACATAAACCAAACGATGAAATTGGTTATTTCTTCATGTATAATGATCAACTCGATACTCCCTAGCCCCCAACAGCCTTTTTTTTCATAACACTTTAACCAGAGTGACGGGAGAGCGGCATTTCAGAAAACGTGCTTATCTCGGCGAGAAAAAGCGATTTCGGCAATAAAATTTAAAACGCGTGTAAAACATAAACCAAACGATGAAATTGGTTATTTCTTCATGTATAATGATCAACTCGATACTCCCTAGCCCCCAACAGCCTTTTTTTTCATAACACTTTAACCAGAGTGACGGGAGAGCGGCATTTCAGAAAACGTGCTTATCTCGGCGAGAAAAAGCGATTTCGGCAATAAAATTTAAAACGCGTGTAAAACATAAACCAAACGATGAAATTGGTTATTTCTTCATGTATAATGATCAACTCGATACTCCCTAGCCCCCAACAGCCTTTTTTCTCATAACACTTTAACCAGAGTGACGGGAGAGCGGCATTTCAGAAAACGTGCTTATCTCGGCGAGAAAAAGCGATTTCGGCAATAAAATTTAAAACGCGTGTAAAACATAAACCAAACGATGAAATTGTTTATTTCTTCATGTATAATGATCAACTCGATACTCCCTAGCCCCCAACAGCCTTTTTTTTCATAACACTTTAACCAGAGTGACGGGAGAGCGGCATTTCAGAAAACGTGCTTATCTCGGCGAGAAAAAGCGATTTCGGCAATAAAATTTAAAACGCGTGTAAAACATAAACCAAACGATGAAATTGGTTATTTCTTCATGTATAATGATCAACTCGATACTCCCTAGCCCCCAACAGCCTTTTTTTTCATAACACTTTAACCAGAGTGACGGGAGAGCGGCATTTCAGAAAACGTGCTTATCTCGGCGAGAAAAAGCGATTTCGGCAATAAAGTTTAAAACGCGTGTAAAACATAAACCAAACGATGAAATTGGTTATTTCTTCATGTATAATGATCAACTCGATACTCCCTAGCCCCCAACAGCCTTTTTTTTCATAACACTTTAACCAGAGTGACGGGAGAGCGGCATTTCAGAAAACGTGCTTATCTCGGCGAGTAAAAGCGATTTCGGCAATAAAATTTAAAACGCGTGTAAAACATAAACCAAACGATGAAATTGGTTATTTCTTCATGTATAATGATCAACTCGATACTCCCTAGCCCCCAACAGCCTTTTTTTTCATAACACTTTAACCAGAGTGACGGGAGAGCGGCATTTCAGAAAACGTGCTTATCTCGGCGAGAAAAAGCGATTTCGGCAATAAAATTTAAAACGCGTGTAAAACATAAACCAAACGATGAAATTGGTTATTTCTTCATGTATAATGATCAACTCGAGTCGAGCTCCAGGAAGAGAGGCTGATTTTTCGCTTTTTGAGGCCGACCGACGAACCGGCGCGGGGCGGACTCAAAAGCTCGCAGAGCCGTAGGCACTTAGAAAGGTTTCGCCTTTGGCTGTGAGCTACAGGGGGAGAGGCTGGTTTTGCGTTATTTCAGGACGGCTGGAGAACCGGCGCGGGACGGACGCACAATCCCCGCAGAGCCGTGGGCACTTAGAAAATTTTCGCCAAGTTGGCTCTGAGCGCCTGGTACCTAATATGGAAGTATAGAGGCCGACTTTCGGGCAAGATCACGCCGCGTTAGGCTTCCAGGACCCCGGCTAAGCAATTTTACCGGGCCGCCCGGTTCTTTTTTTGAACCAGCCCGGTTCTTTTTACACTTCCAGCTGGAGCTCACGAGCGGCTTTTGGGACAAGATCACGCCGTGTTAGGCTTCCAGAGCCCCGGCTAAGCAATTTTACCGGCCCGCCCGGTTCTTTTTTTTTTTAACCAGCCCGGTTCTTTTTACACTTCCAGCTGGAGCTCAGCAGCGGCTTTTTGGACAATATCACGCCGGGTTAGGCTTCCAGGACCCCGGCTAAGCAATTTTACCGGGCCGCCCGGTTCTTTTTTTTAACCAGCCCGGTTCTTTTTACACTTCCAGCTGGAGCTCACGAGCGGCTTTTTGGACAAGATCACGCCTGGTTAGGCTTCCAGAGCCCCGGCTAAGCAATTTTAACGGGCCGCCCGGTTCTTTTTTTTAACCAGCCCGGTTCTTTTTACACTTCCAGCTGGAGCTCAGCAGCGGCTTTTTGGACAAGATCACGCCGTGTTAGGCTTCCAGAGCCCCGGCTAAGCAATTTTACCGGGTCGCCCGGTTCTTTTTTTAACCAGCCCGGTTCTTTTTACACTTCCAGCTGGAGCTCAGCAGCGGCTTTTTGGACAAGATCACGCCGTGTTAGGCTTCCAGAGCCCCGGCTAAGCAATTTTACCGGGTCGCCCGGTTCTTTTTTTAACCAGCCCGGTTCTTTTTACACTTCCAGCTGTAGCTCAGCAGCGGCTTTTTGTACAAGATCACGCCGTGTTAGGCTTCCAGAGCCCCGGCTAAGCAATTTTACCGGGTCGCCCGGTTCTTTTTTTAACCAGCCCGCTTCTTTTTACACATCCAGCTGGAGCTCAGCAGCGTGTAAAACATAAACCAAACGATGAAATTGGTTATTTCTTCATGTATAATGATCAACTCGATACTCCCTAGCCCCCAACAGCCTTTTTTTTCATAACACTTTAACCAGAGTGACGGGAGAGCGGCATTTCAGAAAACGTGCTTATCTCGGCGAGAAAAAGCGATTTCGGCAATAAAATTTAAAACGCGTGTAAAACATAAACCAAACGATGAAATTGGTTATTTCTTCATGTATAATGATCAACTCGATACTCCCTAGCCCCCAACAGCCTTTTTTTTCATAACACTTTAACCAGAGTGACGGGAGAGCGGCATTTCAGAAAACGTGCTTATCTCGGCGAGAAAAAGCGATTTCGGCAATAAAATTTAAAACGCGTGTAAAACATAAACCAAACGATGAAATTGGTTATTTCTTCATGTATAATGATCAACTCGATACTCCCTAGCCCCCAACAGCCTTTTTTTTCATAACACTTTAACCAGAGTGACGGGAGAGCGGCATTTCAGAAAACGTGCTTATCTCGGCGAGAAAAAGCGATTTCGGCAATAAAATTTAAAACGCGTGTAAAACATAAACCAAACGATGAAATTGGTTATTTCTTCATGTATAATGATCAACTCGATACTCCCTAGCCCCCAACAGCCTTTTTTTTCATAACACTTTAACCAGAGTGACGGGAGAGCGGCATTTCAGAAAACGTGCTTATCTCGGCGAGAAAAAGCGATTTCGGCAATAAAATTTAAAACGCGTGTAAAACATAAACCAAACGATGAAATTGGTTATTTCTTCATGTATAATGATCAACTCGATACTCCCTAGCCCCCAACAGCCTTTTTTTTCATAACACTTTAACCAGAGTGACGGGAGAGCGGCATTTCAGAAAACGTGCTTATCTCGGCGAGAAAAAGCGATTTCGGCAATAAAATTTAAAACGCGTGTAAAACATAAACCAAACGATGAAATTGGTTATTTCTTCATGTATAATGATCAACTCGATACTCCCTAGCCCCCAACAGCCTTTTTTTTCATAACACTTTAACCAGAGTGACGGGAGAGCGGCATTTCAGAAAACGTGCTTATCTCGGCGAGAAAAAGCGATTTCGGCAATAAAATTTAAAACGCGTGTAAAACATAAACCAAACGATGAAATTGGTTATTTCTTCATGTATAATGATCAACTCGATACTCCCTAGCCCCCAACAGCCTTTTTTTTCATAACACTTTAACCAGAGTGACGGGAGAGCGGCATTTCAGAAAACGTGCTTATCTCGGCGAGTAAAAGCGATTTCGGCAATAAAATTTAAAACGCGTGTAAAACATAAACCAAACGATGAAATTGGTTATTTCTTCATGTATAATGATCAACTCGATACTCCCTAGCCCCCAACAGCCTTTTTTTTCATAACACTTTAACCAGAGTGACGGGAGAGCGGCATTTCAGAAAACGTGCTTATCTCGGCGAGAAAAAGCGATTTCGGCAATAAAATTTAAAACGCGTGTAAAACATAAACCAAACGATGAAATTGGTTATTTCTTCATGTATAATGATCAACTCGATACTCCCTAGCCCCCAACAGCCTTTTTTTTCATAACACTTTAATCAGAGTGACGGGAGAGTGGCATTTCAGAAAACGTGCTTATCTCGGCGAGAAAAAGCGATTTCGGCAATAAAATTTAAAACGCGTGTAAAACATAAACCAAACGATGAAATTGGTTATTTCTTCATGTATAATGATCAACTCGATACTCCCTAGCCCCCAACAGCCTTTTTTTTCATAACACTTTAACCAGAGTGACGGGAGAGCGGCATTTCAGAAAACGTGCTTATCTCGGCGAGAAAAAGCGATTTCGGCAATAAAATTTAAAACGCGTGTAAAACATAAACCAAACGATGAAATTGGTTATTTCTTCATGTATAATGATCAACTCGATACTCCCTAGCCCCCAACAGCCTTTTTTTTCATAACACTTTAACCAGAGTGACGGGAGAGCGGCATTTCAGAAAACGTGCTTATCTCGGCGAGAAAAACCGATTTCGGCAATAAAATTTAAAACGCGTGTAAAACATAAACCAAACGATGAAATTGGTTATTTCTTCATGTATAATGATCAACTCGAGTCGAGCTCCAGGGAGAGAGGCTGATTTTTCGCTTTTTGAGGCCGACCGACGACCCGGCGCGGACTCAAAAGCCCGCAGAGCCGTAGGCACTTAGAAAAGTTTCGCCTTTGGCTGTGAGCTCCAGGGGGAGAGGCTGGTTTTGCGTTATTTCAGGCCGGCTGGAGAACCGGCGCGGGTCGGACGCACAATCCCCGCAGAGCCGTGGGCACTTAGAAAATTTTCGCCAAGTTGGCTGTGAGCGCCTGGTACCTAATATGGAAGTATAGAGGCCGACTTTCGGGCAAGATCACGCCGCGTTAGGCTTCCAGGACCCCAGCTAAGCAATTTTACCGGGCCGCCCGGTTCTTTTTTTGAACCAGCCCGGTTCTTGTTACACTTCCAGCTGGAGCTCAGCAGCGGCTTTTGGCGCAAGATCACGCCGGGTTAGGCTTCCAGGACCTCGGCTAAGCAATTCTACCGGGCCGCCCGGTTCTTTTTTTGAACCAGCCCGGTTCTTTTTACACTTCCAGCTGGAGCTCACGAGCGGCTTTTGGGACAAGATCACGCCGTGTTAGGCTTCCAGAGCCCCGGCTAAGCAATTTTACCGGCCCGCCCGATTCTTTTTTTTTAACCAGCCCGGTTCTTTTTACACTTCCAGCTGGAGCTCAGGAACGGCTTTTTGGACAATATCACGCCGGGTTAGGCTTCCAGGACCCCGGCTAAGCAATTTTACCGGGCCGCCCGGTTCTTTTTTTTAACCAGCCCGGTTCTTTTTACACTTCCAGCTGGAGCTCACGAGCGGCTTTTTGGACAAGATCACGCCTGGTTAGGCTTCCAGAGCCCCGGCTAAGCAATTTTAAAGGGCCGCCCGGTTCTTTTTTTTAACCAGCCCGGTTCTTTTTACACTTCCAGCTGGAGCTCAGCAGCGGCTTTTTGGACAAGATCACGCCGTGTTAGGCTTCCAGAGCCCCGGCTAAGCAATTTTACCGGGTCGCCCGGTTCTTTTTTTAACCAGCCCGGTTCTTTTTACACTTCCAGCTGGAGCTCAGCAGCGGCTTTTTGCACAGTATCACGCCGGGTTAGGCTTCCAGGACCCCGGCTAGGCAATTTTACCGGGCCGCCCGGTTCTTTTTTTTAACCAGCCCGGTTCTTTTTACACTTCCAGCTGGAGCTCACGAGCGGCTTTTTGGACAAGATCACGCCGTGTTATGCTTCCAGAGCCCCGGCTAAGCAATTTTACCGGGTCGCCCGGTTCTTTTTTTTAACCAGCCCGGTTCTTTTTACACTTCCAGCTGGAGCTCAGCAGCGGCTTTTTGGACAAGATCATGCCGTGTTAAGCTTCCAGAGCCCCGGCTAAGCAATTTTACCGGGTCGCCCGGTTCTTTTTTTAACCAGCCCGGTTCTTTTTACACATCCAGCTGGAGCTCAGCAGCGTGTAAAACATAAACCAAACGATGAAATTGGTTATTTCTTCATGTATAATGATCAACTCGATACTCCCTAGCCCCCAACAGCCTTTTTTTTCATAACACTTTAACCAGAGTGACGGGAGAGCGGCATTTCAGAAAACGTGCTTATCTCGGCGAGAAAAAGCGATTTCGGCAATAAAATTTAAAACGCGTGTAAAACATAAACCAAACGATGAAATTGGTTATTTCTTCATGTATAATGATCAACTCGATACTCCCTAGCCCCCAACAGCCTTTTTTTTCATAACACTTTAACCAGAGTGACGGGAGAGCGGCATTTCAGAAAACGTGCTTATCTCGGCGAGAAAAAGCGATTTCGGCAATAAAATTTAAAACGCGTGTAAAACATAAACCAAACGATGAAATTGGTTATTTCTTCATGTATAATGATCAACTCGAGTCGAGCTCCAGGAAGAGAGGCTGATTTTTCGCTTTTTGAGGCCGACCGACGAACCGGCGCGGGGCGGACTCAAAAGCTCGCAGAGCCGTAGGCACTTAGAAAGGTTTCGCCTTTGGCTGTGAGCTACAGGGGGAGAGGCTGGTTTTGCGTTATTTCAGGACGGCTGGAGAACCGGCGCGGGACGGACGCACAATCCCCGCAGAGCCGTGGGCACTTAGAAAATTTTCGCCAAGTTGGCTCTGAGCGCCTGGTACCTAATATGGAAGTATAGAGGCCGACTTTCGGGCAAGATCACGCCGCGTTAGGCTTCCAGGACCCCGGCTAAGCAATTTTACCGGGCCGCCCGGTTCTTTTTTTGAACCAGCCCGGTTCTTTTTACACTTCCAGCTGGAGCTCACGAGCGGCTTTTGGGACAAGATCACGCCGTGTTAGGCTTCCAGAGCCCCGGCTAAGCAATTTTACCGGCCCGCCCGGTTCTTTTTTTTTTTAACCAGCCCGGTTCTTTTTACACTTCCAGCTGGAGCTCAGCAGCGGCTTTTTGGACAATATCACGCCGGGTTAGGCTTCCAGGACCCCGGCTAAGCAATTTTACCGGGCCGCCCGGTTCTTTTTTTTAACCAGCCCGGTTCTTTTTACACTTCCAGCTGGAGCTCACGAGCGGCTTTTTGGACAAGATCACGCCTGGTTAGGCTTCCAGAGCCCCGGCTAAGCAATTTTAACGGGCCGCCCGGTTCTTTTTTTTAACCAGCCCGGTTCTTTTTACACTTCCAGCTGGAGCTCAGCAGCGGCTTTTTGGACAAGATCACGCCGTGTTAGGCTTCCAGAGCCCCGGCTAAGCAATTTTACCGGGTCGCCCGGTTCTTTTTTTAACCAGCCCGGTTCTTTTTACACTTCCAGCTGGAGCTCAGCAGCGGCTTTTTGGACAAGATCACGCCGTGTTAGGCTTCCAGAGCCCCGGCTAAGCAATTTTACCGGGTCGCCCGGTTCTTTTTTTAACCAGCCCGGTTCTTTTTACACTTCCAGCTGTAGCTCAGCAGCGGCTTTTTGTACAAGATCACGCCGTGTTAGGCTTCCAGAGCCCCGGCTAAGCAATTTTACCGGGTCGCCCGGTTCTTTTTTTAACCAGCCCGCTTCTTTTTACACATCCAGCTGGAGCTCAGCAGCGTGTAAAACATAAACCAAACGATGAAATTGGTTATTTCTTCATGTATAATGATCAACTCGATACTCCCTAGCCCCCAACAGCCTTTTTTTTCATAACACTTTAACCAGAGTGACGGGAGAGCGGCATTTCAGAAAACGTGCTTATCTCGGCGAGAAAAAGCGATTTCGGCAATAAAATTTAAAACGCGTGTAAAACATAAACCAAACGATGAAATTGGTTATTTCTTCATGTATAATGATCAACTCGATACTCCCTAGCCCCCAACAGCCTTTTTTTTCATAACACTTTAACCAGAGTGACGGGAGAGCGGCATTTCAGAAAACGTGCTTATCTCGGCGAGAAAAAGCGATTTCGGCAATAAAATTTAAAACGCGTGTAAAACATAAACCAAACGATGAAATTGGTTATTTCTTCATGTATAATGATCAACTCGATACTCCCTAGCCCCCAACAGCCTTTTTTTTCATAACACTTTAACCAGAGTGACGGGAGAGCGGCATTTCAGAAAACGTGCTTATCTCGGCGAGAAAAAGCGATTTCGGCAATAAAATTTAAAACGCGTGTAAAACATAAACCAAACGATGAAATTGGTTATTTCTTCATGTATAATGATCAACTCGATACTCCCTAGCCCCCAACAGCCTTTTTTTTCATAACACTTTAACCAGAGTGACGGGAGAGCGGCATTTCAGAAAACGTGCTTATCTCGGCGAGAAAAAGCGATTTCGGCAATAAAATTTAAAACGCGTGTAAAACATAAACCAAACGATGAAATTGGTTATTTCTTCATGTATAATGATCAACTCGATACTCCCTAGCCCCCAACAGCCTTTTTTTTCATAACACTTTAACCAGAGTGACGGGAGAGCGGCATTTCAGAAAACGTGCTTATCTCGGCGAGAAAAGGCGATTTCGGCAATAAAATTTAAAACGCGTGTAAAACATAAACCAAACGATGAAATTGGTTATTTCTTCATGTATAATGATCAACTCGATACTCCCTAGCCCCCAACAGCCTTTTTTTTCATAACACTTTAACCAGAGTGACGGGAGAGCGGCATTTCAGAAAACGTGCTTATCTCGGCGAGAAAAAGCGATTTCGGCAATAAAATTTAAAACGCGTGTAAAACATAAACCAAACGATGAAATTGGTTATTTCTTCATGTATAATGATCAACTCGATACTCCCTAGCCCCCAACAGCCTTTTTTTTCATAACACTTTAACCAGAGTGACGGGAGAGCGGCATTTCAGAAAACGTGCTTATCTCGGCGAGTAAAAGCGATTTCGGCAATAAAATTTAAAACGCGTGTAAAACATAAACCAAACGATGAAATTGGTTATTTCTTCATGTATAATGATCAACTCGATACTCCCTAGCCCCCAACAGCCTTTTTTTTCATAACACTTTAACCAGAGTGACGGGAGAGCGGCATTTCAGAAAACGTGCTTATCTCGGCGAGAAAAAGCGATTTCGGCAATAAAATTTAAAACGCGTGTAAAACATAAACCAAACGATGAAATTGGTTATTTCTTCATGTATAATGATCAACTCGATACTCCCTAGCCCCCAACAGCCTTTTTTTTCATAACACTTTAATCAGAGTGACGGGAGAGTGGCATTTCAGAAAACGTGCTTATCTCGGCGAGAAAAAGCGATTTCGGCAATAAAATTTAAAACGCGTGTAAAACATAAACCAAACGATGAAATTGGTTATTTCTTCATGTATAATGATCAACTCGATACTCCCTAGCCCCCAACAGCCTTTTTTTTCATAACACTTTAACCAGAGTGACGGGAGAGCGGCATTTCAGAAAACGTGCTTATCTCGGCGAGAAAAAGCGATTTCGGCAATAAAATTTAAAACGCGTGTAAAACATAAACCAAACGATGAAATTGGTTATTTCTTCATGTATAATGATCAACTCGATACTCCCTAGCCCCCAACAGCCTTTTTTTTCATAACACTTTAACCAGAGTGACGGGAGAGCGGCATTTCAGAAAACGTGCTTATCTCGGCGAGAAAAACCGATTTCGGCAATAAAATTTAAAACGCGTGTAAAACATAAACCAAACGATGAAATTGGTTATTTCTTCATGTATAATGATCAACTCGAGTCGAGCTCCAGGGAGAGAGGCTGATTTTTCGCTTTTTGAGGCCGACCGACGACCCGGCGCGGACTCAAAAGCCCGCAGAGCCGTAGGCACTTAGAAAAGTTTCGCCTTTGGCTGTGAGCTCCAGGGGGAGAGGCTGGTTTTGCGTTATTTCAGGCCGGCTGGAGAACCGGCGCGGGTCGGACGCACAATCCCCGCAGAGCCGTGGGCACTTAGAAAATTTTCGCCAAGTTTGCTGTGAGCGCCTGGTACCTAATATGGAAGTATAGAGGCCGACTTTCGGGCAAGATCACGCCGCGTTAGGCTTCCAGGACCCCAGCTAAGCAATTTTACCGGGCCGCCCGGTTCTTTTTTTGAACCAGCCCGGTTCTTTTTACACTTCCAGCTGGAGCTCAGCAGCGGCTTTTGGCGCAAGATCACGCCGGGTTAGGCTTCCAGGACCTCGGCTAAGCAATTCTACCGGGCCGCCCGGTTCTTTTTTTGAACCAGCCCGGTTCTTTTTACACTTCCAGCTGGAGCTCACGAGCGGCTTTTGGGACAAGATCACGCCGTGTTAGGCTTCCAGAGCCCCGGCTAAGCAATTTTACCGGCCCGCCCGATTCTTTTTTTTTAACCAGCCCGGTTCTTTTTACACTTCCAGCTGGAGCTCAGGAACGGCTTTTTGGACAATATCACGCCGGGTTAGGCCTCCAGGACCCCGGCTAAGCAATTTTACCGGGCCGCCCGGTTCTTTTTTTTAACCAGCCCGGTTCTTTTTACACTTCCAGCTGGAGCTCACGAGCGGCTTTTTGGACAAGATCACGCCTGGTTAGGCTTCCAGAGCCCCGGCTAAGCAATTTTAAAGGGCCGCCCGGTTCTTTTTTTTAACCAGCCCGGTTCTTTTTACACTTCCAGCTGGAGCTCAGCAGCGGCTTTTTGGACAAGATCACGCCGTGTTAGGCTTCCAGAGCCCCGGCTAAGCAATTTTACCGGGTCGCCCGGTTCTTTTTTTAACCAGCCCGGTTCTTTTTACACTTCCAGCTGGAGCTCAGCAGCGGCTTTTTGCACAGTATCACGCCGGGTTAGGCTTCCAGGACCCCGGCTAGGCAATTTTACCGGGCCGCCCGGTTCTTTTTTTTAACCAGCCCGGTTCTTTTTACACTTCCAGCTGGAGCTCACGAGCGGCTTTTTGGACAAGATCACGCCGTGTTATGCTTCCAGAGCCCCGGCTAAGCAATTTTACCGGGTCGCCCGGTTCTTTTTTTTAACCAGCCCGGTTCTTTTTACACTTCCAGCTGGAGCTCAGCAGCGGCTTTTTGGACAAGATCATGCCGTGTTAAGCTTCCAGAGCCCCGGCTAAGCAATTTTACCGGGTCGCCCGGTTCTTTTTTTAACCAGCCCGGTTCTTTTTACACATCCAGCTGGAGCTCAGCAGCGTGTAAAACATAAACCAAACGATGAAATTGGTTATTTCTTCATGTATAATGATCAACTCGATACTCCCTAGCCCCCAACAGCCTTTTTTTTCATAACACTTTAACCAGAGTGACGGGAGAGCGGCATTTCAGAAAACGTGCTTATCTCGGCGAGAAAAAGCGATTTCGGCAATAAAATTTAAAACGCGTGTAAAACATAAACCAAACGATGAAATTGGTTATTTCTTCATGTATAATGATCAACTCGATACTCCCTAGCCCCCAACAGCCTTTTTTTTCATAACACTTTAACCAGAGTGACGGGAGAGCGGCATTTCAGAAAACGTGCTTATCTCGGCGAGAAAAAGCGATTTCGGCAATAAAATTTAAAACGCGTGTAAAACATAAACCAAACGATGAAATTGGTTATTTCTTCATGTATAATGATCAACTCGATACTCCCTAGCCCCCAACAGCCTTTTTTTTCATAACACTTTAACCAGAGTGACGGGAGAGCGGCATTTCAGAAAACGTGCTTATCTCGGCGAGTAAAAGCGATTTCGGCAATAAAATTTAAAACGCGTGTAAAACATAAACCAAACGATGAAATTGGTTATTTCTTCATGTATAATGATCAACTCGATACTCCCTAGCCCCCAACAGCCTTTTTTTTCATAACACTTTAACCAGAGTGACGGGAGAGCGGCATTTCAGAAAACGTGCTTATCTCGGCGAGAAAAAGCGATTTCGGCAATAAAATTTAAAACGCGTGTAAAACATAAACCAAACGATGAAATTGGTTATTTCTTCATGTATAATGATCAACTCGATACTCCCTAGCCCCCAACAGCCTTTTTTTTCATAACACTTTAATCAGAGTGACGGGAGAGTGGCATTTCAGAAAACGTGCTTATCTCGGCGAGAAAAAGCGATTTCGGCAATAAAATTTAAAACGCGTGTAAAACATAAACAAAACGATGAAATTGGTTATTTCTTCATGTATAATGATCAACTCGATACTCCCTAGCCCCCAACAGCCTTTTTTTTCATAACACTTTAACCAGAGTGACGGGAGAGCGGCATTTCAGAAAACGTGCTTATCTCGGCGAGAAAAAGCGATTTCGGCAATAAAATTTAAAACGCGTGTAAAACATAAACCAAACGATGAAATTGGTTATTTCTTCATGTATAATGATCAACTCGATACTCCCTAGCCCCCAACAGCCTTTTTTTTCATAACACTTTAACCAGAGTGACGGGAGAGCGGCATTTCAGAAAACGTGCTTATCTCGGCGAGAAAAAGCGATTTCGGCAATAAAATTTAAAACGCGTGTAAAACATAAACCAAACGATGAAATTGGTTATTTCTTCATGTATAATGATCAACTCGATACTCCCTAGCCCCCAACAGCCTTTTTTTTCATAACACTTTAACCAGAGTGACGGGAGAGCGGCATTTCAGAAAACGTGCTTATCTCGGCGAGAAAAAGCGATTTCGGCAATAAAATTTAAAACGCGTGTAAAACATAAACCAAACGATGAAATTGGTTATTTCTTCATGTATAATGATCAACTCGATACTCCCTAGCCCTCAACAGCCTTTTTTTTTCATAACACTTTAACCAGAGTGACGGGAGAGCGGCATTTCAGAAAACGTGCTTATCTCGGCGAGAAAAAGCGATTTCGGCAATAAAATTTAAAACGCGTGTAAAACATAAACCAAACGATGAAATTGGTTATTTCTTCATGTATAATGATCAACTCGATACTCCCTAGCCCCCAACAGCCTTTTTTTTCATAACACTTTAACCAGAGTGACGGGAGAGCGGCATTTCAGAAAACGTGCTTATCTCGGCGAGAAAAAGCGATTTCGGCAATAAAATTTAAAACGCGTGTAAAACATAAACCAAACGATGAAATTGGTTATTTCTTCATGTATAATGATCAACTCGATACTCCCTAGCCCCCAACAGCCTTTTTTTTCATAACACTTTAACCAGAGTGACGGGAGAGCGGCATTTCAGAAAACGTGCTTATCTCGGCGAGAAAAAGCGATTTCGGCAATAAAATTTAAAACGCGTGTAAAACATAAACCAAACGATGAAATTGGTTATTTCTTCATGTATAATGATCAACTCGATACTCCCTAGCCCCCAACAGCCTTTTTTTTCATAACACTTTAACCAGAGTGACGGGAGAGCGGCATTTCAGAAAACGTGCTTATCTCGGCGAGAAAAAGCGATTTCGGCAATAAAATTTAAAACGCGTGTAAAACATAAACCAAACGATGAAATTGGTTATTTCTTCATGTATAATGATCAACTCGATACTCCCTAGCCCCCAACAGCCTTTTTTTTCATAACACTTTAACCAGAGTGACGGGAGAGTGGCATTTCAGAAAACGTGCTTATCTCGGCGAGAAAAAGCGATTTCGGCAATAAAATTTAAAACGCGTGTAAAACATAAACCAAACGATGAAATTGGTTATTTCTTCATGTATAATGATCAACTCGATACTCCCTAGCCCCCAACAGCCTTTTTTTTCATAACACTTTAACCAGAGTGACGGGAGAGCGGCATTTCAGAAAACGTGCTTATCTCGGCGAGAAAAAGCGATTTCGGCAATAAAATTTAAAACGCGTGTAAAACATAAACCAAACGATGAAATTGCTTATTTCTTCATGTATAATGATCAACTCGATACTCCCTAGCCCCCAACAGCCTTTTTTTCATAACACTTTAACCAGAGTGACGGGAGAGCAGCATTTCAGAAAACGTGCTTATCTCGGCGAGAAAAAGCGATTTCGGCAATAAAATTTAAAACGCGTGTAAAACATAAACCAAACGATGAAATTGGTTATTTCTTCATGTATAATGATCAACTCGATACTCCCTAGCCCCCAACAGCCTTTTTTTTCATAACACTTTAACCAGAGTGACGGGAGAGCGGCATTTCAGAAAACGTGCTTATCTCGGCGAGAAAAAGCGATTTCGGCAATAAAATTTAAAACGCGTGTAAAACATAAACCAAACGATGAAATTGGTTATTTCTTCATGTATAAGGATCAACTCGATACTCCCTAGCCCCCAACAGCCTTTTTTTTCATAACACTTTAACCAGAGTGACGGGAGAGCGGCATTTCAGAAAACGTGCTTATCTCGGCGAGAAAAAGCGATTTCGGCAATAAAATTTAAAACGCGTGTAAAACATAAACCAAACGATGAAATTGGTTATTTCTTCATGTATAATGATCAACTCGATACTCCCTAGCCCCCAACAGCCTTTTTTTTCATAACACTTTAACCAGAGTGACGGGAGAGCGGCATTTCAGAAAACGTGCTTATCTCGGCGAGAAAAAGCGATTTCGGCAATAAAATTTAAAACGCGTGTAAAACATAAACCAAACGATGAAATTGGTTATTTCTTCATGTATAATGATCAACTCGATACTCCCTAGCCCCCAACAGCCTTTTTTTTCATAACACTTTAACCAGAGTGACGGGAGAGCGGCATTTCAGAAAACGTGCTTATCTCGGCGAGAAAAAGCGATTTCGGCAATAAAATTTAAAACGCGTGTAAAACATAAACCAAACGATGAAATTGGTTATTTCTTCATGTATAATGATCAACTCGATACTCCCTAGCCCCCAACAGCCTTTTTTTTCATAACACTTTAACCAGAGTGACGGGAGAGCGGCATTTCAGAAAACGTGCTTATCTCGGCGAGAAAAAGCGATTTCGGCAATAAAATTTAAAACGCGTGTAAAACATAAACCAAACGATGAAATTGGTTATTTCTTCATGTATAATGATCAACTCGATACTCCCTAGCCCCCAACAGCCTTTTTTTTCATAACACTTTAACCAGAGTGACGGGAGGGCGGCATTTCAGAAAACGTGCTTATCTCGGCGAGAAAAAGCGATTTCGGCAATAAAATTTAAAACGCGTGTAAAACATAAACCAAACGATGAAATTGGTTATTTCTTCATGTATAATGATCAACTCGATACTCCCTAGCCCCAAACAGCCTTTTTTTTCATAACACTTTAACCAGAGTGACGGGAGAGCGGCATTTCAGAAAACGTGCTTATCTCGGCGAGAAAAAGCGATTTCGGCAATAAAATTTAAAACGCGTGTAAAACATAAACCAAACGATGAAATTGCTTATTTCTTCATGTATAATGATCAACTCGATACTCCCTAGCCCCCAACAGCCTTTTTTTCATAACACTTTAACCAGAGTGACGGGAGAGCGGCATTTCAGAAAACGTGCTTATCTCGGCGAGAAAAAGCGATTTCGGCAATAAAATTTAAAACGCGTGTAAAACATAAACCAAACGATGAAATTGGTTATTTCTTCATGTATAATGATCAACTCGATACTCCCTAGCCCCCAACAGCCTTTTTTTTCATAACACATTAACCAGAGTGACGGGAGAGCGGCATTTCAGAAAACGTGCTTATCTCGGCGAGAAAAAGCGATTTCGGCAATAAAATTTAAAACGCGTGTAAAACATAAACCAAACGATGAAATTGGTTATTTCTTCATGTATAATGATCAACTCGATACTCCCTAGCCCCCAACAGCCTTTTTTTTCATAACACTTTAACCAGAGTGACAAGAGAGCGGCATTTCAGAAAACGTGCTTATCTCGGCGAGAAAAAGCGATTTCGGCAATAAAATTTAAAACGCGTGTAAAACATAAACCAAACGATGAAATTGGTTATTTCTTCATGTATAATGATCAACTCGATACTCCCTAGCCCCCAACAGCCTTTTTTTTCATAACACTAACCAGAGTGACGGGAGAGCGGCATTTCAGAAAACGTGCTTATCTCTGCGAGAAAAAGCGATTTCGGCAATAAAATTTAAAACGCGTGTAAAACATAAACCAAACGATGAAATTGGTTATTTCTTCATGTATAATGATCAACTCGATACTCCCTAGCCCCCAACAGCCTTTTTTTTCATAACACTTTAACCAGAGTGACGGGAGAGCGGCATTTCAGAAAACGTGCTTATCTCGGCGAGAAAAAGCGATTTCGGCAATAAAATTTAAAACGCGTGTAAAACATAAACCAAACGATGAAATTGGTTATTTCTTCATGTATAATGATCAACTCGATACTCCCTAGCCCCCAACAGCCTTTTTTTTCATAACACTTTAACCAGAGTGACGGGAGAGCGGCATTTCAGAAAACGTGCTTATCTCGGCGAGAAAAAGCGATTTCGGCAATAAAATTTAAAACGCGTGTAAAACATAAACCAAACGATGAAATTGGTTATTTCTTCATGTATAATGATCAACTCGATACTCCCTAGCCCCCAACAGCCTTTTTTTTCATAACACTTTAACCAGAGTGACGGGAGAGCGGCATTTCAGAAAACGTGCTTATCTCGGCGAGTAAAAGCGATTTCGGCAATAAAATTTAAAACGCGTGTAAAACATAAACCAAACGATGAAATTGGTTATTTCTTCATGTATAATGATCAACTCGATACTCCCTAGCCCCCAACAGCCTTTTTTTTCATAACACTTTAACCAGAGTGACGGGAGAGCGGCATTTCAGAAAACGTGCTTATCTCGGCGAGAAAAAGCGATTTCGGCAATAAAATTTAAAACGCGTGTAAAACATAAACCAAACGATGAAATTGGTTATTTCTTCATGTATAATGATCAACTCGATACTCCCTAGCCCCCAACAGCCTTTTTTTTCATAACACTTTAATCAGAGTGACGGGAGAGTGGCATTTCAGAAAACGTGCTTATCTCGGCGAGAAAAAGCGATTTCGGCAATAAAATTTAAAACGCGTGTAAAACATAAACAAAACGATGAAATTGGTTATTTCTTCATGTATAATGATCAACTCGATACTCCCTAGCCCCCAACAGCCTTTTTTTTCATAACACTTTAACCAGAGTGACGGGAGAGCGGCATTTCAGAAAACGTGCTTATCTCGGCGAGAAAAAGCGATTTCGGCAATAAAATTTAAAACGCGTGTAAAACATAAACCAAACGATGAAATTGGTTATTTCTTCATGTATAATGATCAACTCGATACTCCCTAGCCCCCAACAGCCTTTTTTTTCATAACACTTTAACCAGAGTGACGGGAGAGCGGCATTTCAGAAAACGTGCTTATCTCGGCGAGAAAAAGCGATTTCGGCAATAAAATTTAAAACGCGTGTAAAACATAAACCAAACGATGAAATTGGTTATTTCTTCATGTATAATGATCAACTCGATACTCCCTAGCCCCCAACAGCCTTTTTTTTCATAACACTTTAACCAGAGTGACGGGAGAGCGGCATTTCAGAAAACGTGCTTATCTCGGCGAGAAAAAGCGATTTCGGCAATAAAATTTAAAACGCGTGTAAAACATAAACCAAACGATGAAATTGGTTATTTCTTCATGTATAATGATCAACTCGATACTCCCTAGCCCCCAACAGCCTTTTTTTTTCATAACACTTTAACCAGAGTGACGGGAGAGCGGCATTTCAGAAAACGTGCTTATCTCGGCGAGAAAAAGCGATTTCGGCAATAAAATTTAAAACGCGTGTAAAACATAAACCAAACGATGAAATTGGTTATTTCTTCATGTATAATGATCAACTCGATACTCCCTAGCCCCCAACAGCCTTTTTTTTCATAACACTTTAACCAGAGTGACGGGAGAGCGGCATTTCAGAAAACGTGCTTATCTCGGCGAGAAAAAGCGATTTCGGCAATAAAATTTAAAACGCGTGTAAAACATAAACCAAACGATGAAATTGGTTATTTCTTCATGTATAATGATCAACTCGATACTCCCTAGCCCCCAACAGCCTTTTTTTTCATAACACTTTAACCAGAGTGACGGGAGAGCGGCATTTCAGAAAACGTGCTTATCTCGGCGAGAAAAAGCGATTTCGGCAATAAAATTTAAAACGCGTGTAAAACATAAACCAAACGATGAAATTGGTTATTTCTTCATGTATAATGATCAACTCGATACTCCCTAGCCCCCAACAGCCTTTTTTTTCATAACACTTTAACCAGAGTGACGGGAGAGCGGCATTTCAGAAAACGTGCTTATCTCGGCGAGAAAAAGCGATTTCGGCAATAAAATTTAAAACGCGTGTAAAACATAAACCAAACGATGAAATTGGTTATTGCTTCATGTATAATGATCAACTCGATACTCCCTAGCCCCCAACAGCCTTTTTTTTCATAACACTTTAACCAGAGTGACGGGAGAGTGGCATTTCAGAAAACGTGCTTATCTCGGCGAGAAAAAGCGATTTCGGCAATAAAATTTAAAACGCGTGTAAAACATAAACCAAACGATGAAATTGGTTATTTCTTCATGTATAATGATCAACTCGATACTCCCTAGCCCCCAACAGCCTTTTTTTTCATAACACTTTAACCAGAGTGACGGGAGAGCGGCATTTCAGAAAACGTGCTTATCTCGGCGAGAAAAAGCGATTTCGGCAATAAAATTTAAAACGCGTGTAAAACATAAACCAAAAGATGAAATTGCTTATTTCTTCAATTACAATGATGAACTCGATACTCCCTAGCCCCCAACAGCCTTTTTTTCATAACACTTTAACCAGAGTGACGGGAGAGCAGCATTTCAGAAAACGTGCTTATCTCGGCGAGAAAAAGCGATTTCGGCAATAAAATTTAAAACGCGTGTAAAACATAAACCAAACGATGAAATTGGTTATTTCTTCATGTATAATGATCAACTCGATACTCCCTAGCCCCCAACAGCCTTTTTTTTCATAACACTTTAACCAGAGTGACGGGAGAGCGGCATTTCAGAAAACGTGCTTATCTCGGCGAGAAAAAGCGATTTCGGCAATAAAATTTAAAACGCGTGTAAAACATAAACCAAACGATGAAATTGGTTATTTCTTCATGTATAAGGATCAACTCGATACTCCCTAGCCCCCAACAGCCTTTTTTTTCATAACACTTTAACCAGAGTGACGGGAGAGCGGCATTTCAGAAAACGTGCTTATCTCGGCGAGAAAAAGCGATTTCGGCAATAAAATTTAAAACGCGTGTAAAACATAAACCAAACGATGAAATTGGTTATTTCTTCATGTATAATGATCAACTCGATACTCCCTAGCCCCCAACAGCCTTTTTTTTCATAACACTTTAACCAGAGTGACGGGAGAGCGGCATTTCAGAAAACGTGCTTATCTCGGCGAGAAAAAGCGATTTCGGCAATAAAATTTAAAACGCGTGTAAAACATAAACCAAACGATGAAATTGGTTATTTCTTCATGTATAATGATCAACTCGATACTCCCTAGCCCCCAACAGCCTTTTTTTTCATAACACTTTAACCAGAGTGACGGGAGAGCGGCATTTCAGAAAACGTGCTTATCTCGGCGAGAAAAAGCGATTTCGGCAATAAAATTTAAAACGCGTGTAAAACATAAACCAAACGATGAAATTGGTTATTTCTTCATGTATAATGATCAACTCGATACTCCCTAGCCCCCAACAGCCTTTTTTTTCATAACACTTTAACCAGAGTGACGGGAGAGCGGCATTTCAGAAAACGTGCTTATCTCGGCGAGAAAAAGCGATTTCGGCAATAAAATTTAAAACGCGTGTAAAACATAAACCAAACGATGAAATTGGTTATTTCTTCATGTATAATGATCAACTCGATACTCCCTAGCCCCCAACAGCCTTTTTTTTCATAACACTTTAACCAGAGTGACGGGAGGGCGGCATTTCAGAAAACGTGCTTATCTCGGCGAGAAAAAGCGATTTCGGCAATAAAATTTAAAACGCGTGTAAAACATAAACCAAACGATGAAATTGGTTATTTCTTCATGTATAATGATCAACTCGATACTCCCTAGCCCCAAACAGCCTTTTTTTTCATAACACTTTAACCAGAGTGACGGGAGAGCGGCATTTCAGAAAACGTGCTTATCTCGGCGAGAAAAAGCGATTTCGGCAATAAAATTTAAAACGCGTGTAAAACATAAACCAAACGATGAAATTGCTTATTTCTTCATGTATAATGATCAACTCGATACTCCCTAGCCCCCAACAGCCTTTTTTTCATAACACTTTAACCAGAGTGACGGGAGAGCGGCATTTCAGAAAACGTGCTTATCTCGGCGAGAAAAAGCGATTTCGGCAATAAAATTTAAAACGCGTGTAAAACATAAACCAAACGATGAAATTGGTTATTTCTTCATGTATAATGATCAACTCGATACTCCCTAGCCCCCAACAGCCTTTTTTTTCATAACACTTTAACCAGAGTGACGGGAGAGCGGCATTTCAGAAAACGTGCTTATCTCGGCGAGAAAAAGCGATTTCGGCAATAAAATTTAAAACGCGTGTAAAACATAAACCAAACGATGAAATTGGTTATTTCTTCATGTATAATGATCAACTCGATACTCCCTAGCCCCCAACAGCCTTTTTTTTCATAACACTTTAACCAGAGTGACAAGAGAGCGGCATTTCAGAAAACGTGCTTATCTCGGCGAGAAAAAGCGATTTCGGCAATAAAATTTAAAACGCGTGTAAAACATAAACCAAACGATGAAATTGGTTATTTCTTCATGTATAATGATCAACTCGATACTCCCTAGCCCCCAACAGCCTTTTTTTTCATAACACTAACCAGAGTGACGGGAGAGCGGCATTTCAGAAAACGTGCTTATCTCTGCGAGAAAAAGCGATTTCGGCAATAAAATTTAAAACGCGTGTAAAACATAAACCAAACGATGAAATTGGTTATTTCTTCATGTATAATGATCAACTCGATACTCCCTAGCCCCCAACAGCCTTTTTTTTCATAACACTTTAACCAGAGTGACGGGAGAGCGGCATTTCAGAAAACGTGCTTATCTCGGCGAGAAAAAGCGATTTCGGCAATAAAATTTAAAACGCGTGTAAAACATAAACCAAACGATGAAATTGGTTATTTCTTCATGTATAATGATCAACTCGATACTCCCTAGCCCCCAACAGCCTTTTTTTTCATAACACTTTAACCAGAGTGACGGGAGAGCGGCATTTCAGAAAACGTGCTTATCTCGGCGAGAAAAAGCGATTTCGGCAATAAAATTTAAAACGCGTGTAAAACATAAACCAAACGATGAAATTGGTTATTTCTTCATGTATAATGATCAACTCGATACTCCCTAGCCCCCAACAGCCTTTTTTTTCATAACACTTTAACCAGAGTGACGGGAGAGCGGCATTTCAGAAAACGTGCTTATCTCGGCGAGAAAAAGCGATTTCGGCAATAAAATTTAAAACGCGTGTAAAACATAAACCAAACGATGAAATTGGTTATTTCTTCATGTATAATGATCAACTCGATACTCCCTAGCCCCCAACAGCCTTTTTTTTCATAACACTTTAACCAGAGTGGCGGGAGAGCGGCATTTCAGAAAACGTGCTTATCTCGGCGAGAAAAAGCGATTTCGGCAATAAAATTTAAAACGCGTGTAAAACATAAACCAAACGATGAAATTGGTTATTTCTTCATGTATAATGATCAACTCGATACTCCCTAGCCCCCAACAGCCTTTTTTTTCATAACACTTTAACCAGAGTGACGGGAGAGCGGCATTTCAGAAAACGTGCTTATCTCGGCGAGAAAAAGCGATTTCGGCAATAAAATTTAAAACGCGTGTAAAACATAAACCAAACGATGAAATTGGTTATTTCTTCATGTATAATGATCAACTCGATACTCCCTAGCCCCCAACAGCCTTTTTTTTCATAACACTTTAACCAGAGTGACGGGAGAGCGGCATTTCAGAAAACGTGCTTATCTCGGCGAGAAAAAGCGATTTCGGCAATAAAATTTAAAACGCGTGTAAAACATAAACCAAACGATGAAATTGGTTATTTCTTCATGTATAATGATCAACTCGATACTCCCTAGCCCCCAACAGCCTTTTTTTTCATAACACTTTAACCAGAGTGACGGGAGAGCGGCATTTCAGAAAACGTGCTTATCTCGGCGAGAAAAAGCGATTTCGGCAATAAAATTTAAAACGCGTGTAAAACATAAACCAAACGATGAAATTGGTTATTTCTTCATGTATAATGATCAACTCGATACTCCCTAGCCCCCAACAGCCTTTTTTTTCATAACACTTTAACCAGAGTGACGGGAGAGCGGCATTTCAGAAAACGTGCTTATCTCGGCGAGAAAAAGCGATTTCGGCAATAAAATTTAAAACGCGTGTAAAACATAAACCAAACGATGAAATTGGTTATTTCTTCATGTATAATGATCAACTCGATACTCCCTAGCCCCCAACAGCCTTTTTTTTCATAACACTTTAACCAGAGTGACGGGAGAGCGGCATTTCAGAAAACGTGCTTATCTCGGCGAGAAAAAGCGATTTCGGCAATAAAATTTAAAACGCGTGTAAAACATAAACCAAACGATGAAATTGGTTATTTCTTCATGTATAATGATCAACTCGATACTCCCTAGCCCCCAACAGCCTTTTTTTTCATAACACTTTAACCAGAGTGACGGGAGAGCGGCATTTCAGAAAACGTGCTTATCTCGGCGAGAAAAAGCGATTTCGGCAATAAAATTTAAAACGCGTGTAAAACATAAACCAAACGATGAAATTGGTTATTTCTTCATGTATAATGATCAACTCGATACTCCCTAGCCCCCAACAGCCTTTTTTTTCATAACACTTTAACCAGAGTGACGGGAGAGCGGCATTTCAGAAAACGTGCTTATCTCGGCGAGAAAAAGCGATTTCGGCAATAAAATTTAAAACGCGTGTAAAACATAAACCAAACGATGAAATTGGTTATTTCTTCATGTATAATGATCAACTCGATACTCCCTAGCCCCCAACAGCCTTTTTTTTCATAACACTTTAACCAGAGTGGCGGGAGAGCGGCATTTCAGAAAACGTGCTTATCTCGGCGAGAAAAAGCGATTTCGGCAATAAAATTTAAAACGCGTGTAAAACATAAACCAAACGATGAAATTGGTTATTTCTTCATGTATAATGATCAACTCGATACTCCCTAGCCCCCAACAGCCTTTTTTTTCATAACACTTTAACCAGAGTGACGGGAGAGCGGCATTTCAGAAAACGTGCTTATCTCGGCGAGAAAAAGCGATTTCGGCAATAAAATTTAAAACGCGTGTAAAACATAAACCAAACGATGAAATTGGTTATTTCTTCATGTATAATGATCAACTCGATACTCCCTAGCCCCCAACAGCCTTTTTTTTCATAACACTTTAACCAGAGTGACGGGAGAGCGGCATTTCAGAAAACGTGCTTATCTCGGCGAGAAAAAGCGATTTCGGCAATAAAATTTAAAACGCGTGTAAAACATAAACCAAACGATGAAATTGGTTATTTCTTCATGTATAATGATCAACTCGAGTCGAGCTCCAGGGAGAGAGGCTGATTTTTCGCTTTTTGAGGCCGACCGACGAACCGGCGCGGGGCGGACTCAAAAGCCCGCAGAGCCGTAGGCACTTAGAAAAGTTTCGCCTTTGGCTGTGAGCTCCAGGGGGAGAGGCTGGTTTTGCGTTATTTTAGGCCGGCTGGAGAACCGGCGCGGGTCGGACGCACAATCCCCGCAGAGCCGTGGGCACTTAGAAAATTTTTGCCAAGTTGGCTCTGAGCGCCTGGTACCTAATATGGAAGTATAGAGGCCGACTTTCGGGCAAGATCACGCCGCGTTAGGCTTCCAGGACCCCGGCTAAGCAATTTTACCGGGCCGCCCGGTTCTTTTTTTTAACCAGCCCGGTTCTTTTTACACTTCCAGCTGGAGCTCAGCAGCGGCTTTTTGCGCAAGATCACGCCGGGTTAGGCTTCCAGGACCTCGGCTAAGCAATTCTACCGGGCCGCCCGGTTCTTTTTTTGAACCAGCCCGGTTCTTTTTACACTTCCAGCTGGAGCTCACGAGCGGCTTTTTGGACAAGATCACGCCGTGTTAGGCTTTCAGAGCCCCGGCTAAGCAATTTTACCGGCCCGCCCGGTTCTTTTTTTTAACCAGCCCGGTTCTTTTTACACTTCCAGCTGGAGCTCAGCAGCGGCTTTTTGCACAGTATCACGCCGGGTTAGGCTTCCAGAGCCCCGGCTAAGCAATTTTACCGGGCCGCACGTTTTTTTTTTTTTAACCAGCCCGGTTCTTTTTACACTTCCAGCTGGAGCTCAGCAGCGGCTTTTTGGACAAGATCACGCCGTGTTAGGCTTCCAGAGCCCCGGCTAAGCAATTTTACCGGGTCGCCCGGTTCTTTTTTTTAACCAGCCCGGTTCTTTTTACACTTCCAGCTGGAGCTCAGCAGCGGCTTTTTGGACAAGATCACGCCGTGTTAGGCTTCCAGAGCCCCGGCTAAGCAATTTTACCGGGTCGCCCGGTTCTTTTTTTTAACCAGCCCGGTTCTTTTTACACTTCCAGCTGGAGCTCAGCAGCGGCTTTTTGGACAAGATCACGCCGTGTTAGGCTTCCAGAGCCCCGGCTAAGCAATTTTACCGGGTCGCCCGGTTCTTTTTTTAACCAGCCCGGTTCTTTTTACACTTCCAGCTGGAGCTCAGCATCGTGTAAAACATAAACCAAACGATGAAATTGGTTATTTCTTCATGTATAATGATCAACTCGATACTCCCTAGCCCCCAACAGCCTTTTTTTTCATAACACTTTAACCAGAGTGACGGGAGAGCGGCATTTCAGAAAACGTGCTTATCTCGGCGAGAAAAAGCGATTTCGGCAATAAAATTTAAAACGCGTGTAAAACATAAACCAAACGATGAAATTGGTTATTTCTTCATGTATAATGATCAACTCGATACTCCCTAGCCCCCAACAGCCTTTTTTTTCATAACACTTTAACCAGAGTGACGGGAGAGCGGCATTTCAGAAAACGTGCTTATCTCGGCGAGAAAAAGCGATTTCGGCAATAAAATTTAAAACGCGTGTAAAACATAAACCAAACGATGAAATTGGTTATTTCTTCATGTATAATGATCAACTCGATACTCCCTAGCCCCCAACAGCCTTTTTTTTCATAACACTTTAACCAGAGTGACGGGAGAGCGGCATTTCAGAAAACGTGCTTATCTCGGCGAGAAAAAGCGATTTCGGCAATACAATTTAAAACGCGTGTAAAACATAAACCAAACGATGAAATTGGTTATTTCTTCATGTATAATGATCAACTCGATACTCCCTAGCCCCCAACAGCCTTTTTTTTCATAACACTTTAACCAGAGTGACGGGAGAGCGGCATTTCAGAAAACGTGCTTATCTCGGCGAGAAAAAGCGATTTCGGCAATAAAATTTAAAACGCGTGTAAAACATAAACCAAACGATGAAATTGGTTATTTCTTCATGTATAATGATCAACTCGATACTCCCTAGCCCCCAACAGCCTTTTTTTTCATAACACTTTAACCAGAGTGACGGGAGAGCGGCATTTCAGAAAACGTGCTTATCTCGGCGAGAAAAAGCGATTTCGGCAATAAAATTTAAAACGCGTGTAAAACATAAACCAAACGATGAAATTGGTTATTTCTTCATGTATAATGATCAACTCGATACTCCCTAGCCCCCAACAGCCTTTTTTTTCATAACACTTTAACCAGAGTGACGGGAGAGCGGCATTTCAGAAAACGTGCTTATCTCGGCGAGAAAAAGCGATTTCGGCAATAAAATTTAAAACGCGTGTAAAACATAAACCAAACGATGAAATTGGTTATTTCTTCATGTATAATGATCAACTCGATACTCCCTAGCCCCCAACAGCCTTTTTTTTCATAACACTTTAACCAGAGTGACGGGAGAGCGGCATTTCAGAAAACGTGCTTATCTCGGCGAGAAAAAGCGATTTCGGCAATAAAATTTAAAACGCGTGTAAAACATAAACCAAACGATGAAATTGGTTATTTCTTCATGTATAATGATCAACTCGATACTCCCTAGCCCCCAACAGCCTTTTTTTTCATAACACTTTAACCAGAGTGACGGGAGGGCGGCATTTCAGAAAACGTGCTTATCTCGGCGAGAAAAAGCGATTTCGGCAATAAAATTTAAAACGCGTGTAAAACATAAACCAAACGATGAAATTGGTTATTTCTTCATGTATAATGATCAACTCGATACTCCCTAGCCCCAAACAGCCTTTTTTTTCATAACACTTTAACCAGAGTGACGGGAGAGCGGCATTTCAGAAAACGTGCTTATCTCGGCGAGAAAAAGCGATTTCGGCAATAAAATTTAAAACGCGTGTAAAACATAAACCAAACGATGAAATTGCTTATTTCTTCATGTATAATGATCAACTCGATACTCCCTAGCCCCCAACAGCCTTTTTTTCATAACACTTTAACCAGAGTGACGGGAGAGCGGCATTTCAGAAAACGTGCTTATCTCGGCGAGAAAAAGCGATTTCGGCAATAAAATTTAAAACGCGTGTAAAACATAAACCAAACGATGAAATTGGTTATTTCTTCATGTATAATGATCAACTCGATACTCCCTAGCCCCCAACAGCCTTTTTTTTCATAACACTTTAACCAGAGTGACGGGAGAGCGGCATTTCAGAAAACGTGCTTATCTCGGCGAGAAAAAGCGATTTCGGCAATAAAATTTAAAACGCGTGTAAAACATAAACCAAACGATGAAATTGGTTATTTCTTCATGTATAATGATCAACTCGATACTCCCTAGCCCCCAACAGCCTTTTTTTTCATAACACTTTAACCAGAGTGACAAGAGAGCGGCATTTCAGAAAACGTGCTTATCTCGGCGAGAAAAAGCGATTTCGGCAATAAAATTTAAAACGCGTGTAAAACATAAACCAAACGATGAAATTGGTTATTTCTTCATGTATAATGATCAACTCGATACTCCCTAGCCCCCAACAGCCTTTTTTTTCATAACACTAACCAGAGTGACGGGAGAGCGGCATTTCAGAAAACGTGCTTATCTCTGCGAGAAAAAGCGATTTCGGCAATAAAATTTAAAACGCGTGTAAAACATAAACCAAACGATGAAATTGGTTATTTCTTCATGTATAATGATCAACTCGATACTCCCTAGCCCCCAACAGCCTTTTTTTTCATAACACTTTAACCAGAGTGACGGGAGAGCGGCATTTCAGAAAACGTGCTTATCTCGGCGAGAAAAAGCGATTTCGGCAATAAAATTTAAAACGCGTGTAAAACATAAACCAAACGATGAAATTGGTTATTTCTTCATGTATAATGATCAACTCGATACTCCCTAGCCCCCAACAGCCTTTTTTTTCATAACACTTTAACCAGAGTGACGGGAGAGCGGCATTTCAGAAAACGTGCTTATCTCGGCGAGAAAAAGCGATTTCGGCAATAAAATTTAAAACGCGTGTAAAACATAAACCAAACGATGAAATTGGTTATTTCTTCATGTATAATGATCAACTCGATACTCCCTAGCCCCCAACAGCCTTTTTTTTCATAACACTTTAACCAGAGTGACGGGAGAGCGGCATTTCAGAAAACGTGCTTATCTCGGCGAGAAAAAGCGATTTCGGCAATAAAATTTAAAACGCGTGTAAAACATAAACCAAACGATGAAATTGGTTATTTCTTCATGTATAATGATCAACTCGATACTCCCTAGCCCCCAACAGCCTTTTTTTTCATAACACTTTAACCAGAGTGACGGGAGAGCGGCATTTCAGAAAACGTGCTTATCTCGGCGAGAAAAAGCGATTTCGGCAATAAAATTTAAAACGCGTGTAAAACATAAACCAAACGATGAAATTGGTTATTTCTTCATGTATAATGATCAACTCGATACTCCCTAGCCCCCAACAGCCTTGTTTTTCACAACACTTTAACCAGAGTGACGGGAGAGCGGCATTTCAGAAAACGTGCTTATCTCGGCGAGAAAAAGCGATTTCGGCAATAAAATTTAAAACGCGTGTAAAACATAAACCAAACGATGAAATTGGTTATTTCTTCATGTATAATGATCAACTCGAGTCGAGCTTCAGGGAGAGAGGCTGATTTTTCGCTTTTTGAGGCCGACCGACGAACCGGCGCGGGGCGGACTCAAAAGCCCGCAGAGCCGTAGGCACTTAGAAAAGTTTCGCCTTTGGCTGTGAGCTCCAGGGGGAGAGGCTGGTTTTGCGTTATTTTAGGCCGGCTGGAGAACCGGCGCGGGTCGGACGCACAATCCCCGCAGAGCCGTGGGCACTTAGAAAATTTTTGCCAAGTTGGCTCTGAGCGCCTGGTACCTAATATGGAAGTATAGAGGCCGACTTTCGGGCAAGATCACGCCGCGTTAGGCTTCCAGGACCCCGGCTAAGCAATTTTACCGGGCCGCCCGGTTCTTTTTTTGAACCAGCCCGGTTCTTTTTACACTTCCAGCTGGAGCTCAGCAGCGGCTTTTTGCGCAAGATCACGCCGGGTTAGGCTTCCAGAGCCCCGGCTAAGCAATTTTACCGGCCCGCCCGGTTCTTTTTTTTAACCAGCCCGGTTCTTTTTACACTTCCAGCTGGAGCTCACGAGCGGCTTTTTGGACAAGATCACGCCGTGTTAGGCTTCCAGAGCCCCGGCTAAGCAATTTTACCGGCCCGCCCGGTTCTTTTTTTTAACCAGCCCGGTTCTTTTTACACTTCCAGCTGGAGCTCAGCAGCGGGTTTTTGGACAAGATCACGCCGTGTTAGGCTTCCAGAGCCCCGGCTAAGCAATTTTACAGGGTCGCCCGGTTCATTTTTTTAACCAGCCCGGTTTTTTTTACACTTCCAGCTGGAGCTCAGCAGCGGCTTTTTGCACAGTATCACGCCGGGTTAGGCTTCCAGAGCCCCGGCTGAGCAATTTTACCGGGTCGCCCGGTTCTTTTTTTTAACTAGCCCGGTTCTTTTTACACTTCCAGCTGGAGCTCAGCAGCGGCTTTTTGGACAAGATCACGCCGTGTTAGGCTTCCAGAGCCCCGGCTAAGCAATTTTACCTGGTCGCCCGGTTCTTTTTTTAACCAGCCCGGTTCTTTTTACACTTCCAGCTGGAGCTCAGCATCGTGTAAAACATAAACCAAACGATGAAATTGGTTATTTCTTCATGTATAATGATCAACTCGATACTCCCTAGCCCCCAACAGCCTTTTTTTTCATAACACTTTAACCAGAGTGACGGGAGAGTGGCATTTCAGAAAACGTGCTTATCTCGGCGAGAAAAAGCGATTTCGGCAATAAAATTTAAAACGCGTGTAAAACATAAACCAAACGATGAAATTGGTTATTTCTTCATGTATAATGATCAACTCGATACTCCCTAGCCCCCAACAGCCTTTTTTTTCATAACACTTTAACCAGAGTGACGGGAGAGCGGCATTTCAGAAAACGTGCTTATCTCGGCGAGAAAAAGCGATTTCGGCAATAAAATTTAAAACGCGTGTAAAACATAAACCAAACGATGAAATTGGTTATTTCTTCATGT
The DNA here is from genome assembly GCF_054491065.1 of Syngnathus leptorhynchus. Taxonomy (NCBI): domain Eukaryota; kingdom Metazoa; phylum Chordata; class Actinopteri; order Syngnathiformes; family Syngnathidae; genus Syngnathus; species Syngnathus leptorhynchus. Next base: position 864 of record NW_028232095.1, on the reverse strand, counting down.
ATAATGATCAACTCGATACTCCCTAGCCCCCAACAGCCTTTTTTTTTCATAACACTTTAACCAGAGTGACGGGAGAGCGGCATTTCAGAAAACGTGCTTATCTCTGCGAGAAAAAGCGATTTCGGCAATAAAATTTAAAACGCGTGTAAAACATAAACCAAACGATGAAATTGGTTATTTCTTCATGTATAATGATCAACTCGATACTCCCTAGCCCCCAACAGCCTTTTTTTTCATAACACTTTAACCAGAGTGACGGGAGAGCGGCATTTCAGAAAACGTGCTTATCTCGGCGAGAAAAAGCGATTTCGGCAATACAATTTAAAACGCGTGTAAAACATAAACCAAACGATGAAATTGGTTATTTCTTCATGTATAATGATCAACTCGATACTCCCTAGCCCCCAACAGCCTTTTTTTTCATAACACTTTAACCAGAGTGACGGGAGAGCGGCATTTCAGAAAACGTGCTTATCTCGGCGAGAAAAAGCGATTTCGGCAATAAAATTTAAAACGCGTGTAAAACATAAACCAAACGATGAAATTGGTTATTTCTTCATGTATAATGATCAACTCGATACTCCCTAGCCCCCAACAGCCTTTTTTTTCATAACACTTTAACCAGAGTGACGGGAGAGCGGCATTTCAGAAAACGTGCTTATCTCGGCGAGAAAAAGCGATTTCGGCAATAAAATTTAAAACGCGTGTAAAACATAAACCAAACGATGAAATTGGTTATTTCTTCATGTATAATGATCAACTCGATACTCCCTAGCCCCCAACAGCCTTTTTTTTCATAACACTTTAACCAGAGTGACGGGAGAGCGGCATTTCAGAAAACGTGCTTATCTCGGCGAGAAAAAG
>NW_028232094.1:207500-225000 GCF_054491065.1 Syngnathus leptorhynchus | reverse complement strand
CGGCCGGGCATCACGCTCCTTCCTTGGATGGACAACATTCGTAGTTGACACTTTGTGTCATTTTATCCGAGCGGGCGGGCGCCGCGAGGCGGACCGTCCGGGGCGACTCTCGGCCTGTGTTTAAGGAGCCGGCCGGGCATCACGCTCCTTCCTTGGATGGACAACATTCGCAGTTGACACTTTGTGTCATTTTATCCGAGCAGACGGGCGCCGCGAGGCGGACCGTCCGGGGCGACTCTCGGCCTGTGTTTTCGGAGCCGGCCGGGCATCACGCTCCCTCCTTGGATGGACAACATTCGTAGTTGACACTTTGTGTCATTTTATCCGAGCAGACGGGCGCCGCGAGGCGGACCGTCCGGGGCGACTCTCGGCCTGTGTTTAAGGAGCCGGCCGGGCATCACGCTCCTTCCTTGGATGGACAACATTCGTAGTTGACACTTTGTGTCATTTTATCCGAGCGGGCGGGCGCCGCGAGGCGGACCGTCCGGGGCGACTCTCGGCCTGTGTTTAAGGAGCCGGCCGGGCATCACGCTCCTTCCTTGGATGGACAACATTCGCAGTTGACACTTTGTGTCATTTTATCCGAGCAGACGGGCGCCGCGAGGCGGACCGTCCGGGGCGACTCTCGGCCTGTGTTTAAGGAGCCGGCCGGGCATCACGCTCCTTCCTTGGATGGACAACATTCGTAGTTGACACTTTGTGTCATTTTATCCGAGCGGGCGGGCGCCGCGAGGCGGACCGTCCGGGGCGACTCTCGGCCTGTGTTTAAGGAGCCGGCCGGGCATCACGCTCCTTCCTTGGATGGACAACATTCGCAGTTGACACTTTGTGTCATTTTGTTCGGCCTGTGTTTAAGGAGGCGGCCGTCCTCCACTCGGTCCGTGTTTAAGGAGCGACACTCGCGCTCCGGTTCGGCCTGTATTTAGGGAGGCGGCCGTCCTCCGCTTGGTCTGTGTTAAGGGCGACACTCGGTCCATGTTTGAGGAGCCTGGCCCTGACGCTCCTCTCCGGCCTGTGTTTAAGGAGGCGGCCGTCCTCCCCTTGGTCTGTGTTAAGGGCGACACTCGGTCCATGTTTGAGGAGCCTGGCCCTGACGCTCCTCTCCGGCCTGTGTTTAAGGAGGCGGCCGTCCTCCCCTTGGTCTGTGTTAAGGGCGACACTCGGTCCATGTTTGAGGAGCCTGGCCCTGACGCTCCTCTCCGGCCTGTGTTTAAGGAGGCGGCCGTCCTCCCCTTGGTCTGTGTTAAGGGCGACACTCGGTCCATGTTTGAGGAGCCTGGCCCTGACGCTCCTCTCCGGCCTGTGTTTAAGGAGGCGGCCGTCCTCCCCTTGGTCTGTGTTAAGGGCGACACTCGGTCCATGTTTGAGGAGCCTGGCCCTGACGCTCCTCTCCGGCCTGTGTTTAAGGAGGCGGCCGTCCTCCCCTTGGTCTGTGTTAAGGGCGACACTCGGTCCATGTTTGAGGAGCCTGGCCCTGACGCTCCTCTCCGGCCTGTGTTTAAGGAGGCGGCCGTCCTCCCCTTGGTCTGTGTTAAGGGCGACACTCGGTCCGTGTTTAAGGAGCGGCCCTCGCGCTCCGGTTCGGCCTGTATTTAGGGAGGCGGCCGTCCTCCGCTTGGTCTGTGTTAAGGGCGACACTCGGTCCGTGTTTAAGGAGCCGGCCCTGACGCTCCTTTTCGGCCTGTGTTTAAGGAGGCGGCCGTCCTCCACTTCCTTCCATGCACCACCACATTCGCAGTTGACACTTTGCCATTTTTTCAGAGAGGTGACACTTAGTCGTTTTTTCGAAAGTTGACACTTAGTCGTTTTTTCGAAAGTTGACACTTTGCCGTTTTTTCAGAGAGGTGACACTTAGCCGTTTTTTCGAAAGTTGACACTTAGCCGTTTTTTCGAAAGTTGACACTTAGCCGTTTTTTCGAAAGTTGACACTTAGTCACTTTTTCGCCACAGTGACACCTCCAGCGCGTGCCACGGCGCTTTTCAGGTCTTCTATCCGACCTTGTGCTGTCGAGGACGGCGTGTCCGACGCCGTGGGGAGACCAGCACCATCTCCTCCATACTCGTAAACGGGGTGCTTTGGAAAACGGGGGGAAAGTCGATGAGTACACTGACTACTGGGACCATTTCATTGTACTCTGGCGCACCTGAAGACCAAAAAAGGTACTGCACCTTAGCCCGGGTACCTCACCCCCTGGTACCTCGAGGAGAACTTAGAAAAATTTCGACAAATTTTTGGTGAGCTCCAGGGAGAGAGGCTGATTTTTCGCTTTTTGAGGCCGACCGCCGAACCGGCGCGGGGCGGACTCACAAGCCCCCCAGAGCCGTGGGCACTTAGTCGTTTTTTCAGAGAGGCGACACTTAGTCGTTTTTTCAGAGGCGACACTTAGTCGTTTTTTCGAAAGTTGACACTTAGCCGTTTTTTCGAAAGTCGACACTTAGCCGTTTTTTTGGAAAGTTGACACTTAGTCGTTTTTTCGAAAGTTGACACTTAGTCGTTTTTTCGCCACAATTGGCTCTGAGCTCCAGGGGGAGAGCCTGGTTTTGCCTTATTTCAGGCCGGCTGGGGAACCGGCGCGGGTCGGATGCACGAGCCCGGCAGAGCCGTGGGCACTTAGAAAATTTTCGCCGATTAAGCTGGGACCTCCAGGCGGAGACCGGCATTCCTCGTCCTCGGGGTTCGACCCAGGAACCGGCGCTGGGCAGACGCCGTAGCCACGCAGAGCCGTGGGCACTTAGAAAATATTCGCGAAGTTGGCTCTGAGCTCCAGGCGGAGAGGCTGGTTTTGCCTTATTTCAGGCCGGCTGGGGAACCGGCGCGGGTCGGATGCACGAGCCCGCAGAGCCGTGGGCACTTTGCCATTTTCTCAGAGTCGACACTTAGTCGTTTTTTCAGAGAGGCGACACTCTGTCGTTTTTTCGAAAGTTGACACTTTGCCGTTTTTTCAGAGAGGCGACACTTAGCCGTTTTTTCGAAAGTTGACACTTAGCCGTTTTTTCGAAAGTCGACACTTAGCCGTTTTTTCAGAGATGTGACACTTTGCCGTTTTTTCGAAAGTCGACACTTAGCCGTTTTTTCAGAGATGTGACACTTAGAAACTTTTTGCCAAGTTGGCTGTGAGCTCCAGGAGGAGACCGTTATTTTTCGTCATTCGAGGCCGACTGCGGAACCGGCGCTGGGCGGACGCCAAAGCTCGGCAGGGCCGTGGGCACTTAGAAACTTTTTGCCAAGTTGGCTGTGAGCTCCAGGAGGAGACCGTTATTTTTCGTCATTCGAGGCCGACTGCGGAACCGGCGCTGGGCGGACGCCAAAGCTCGGCAGGGCCGTGGGCACTTAGAAACTTTTTGCCAAGTTGGCTGTGAGCTCCAGGAGGAGACCGTTATTTTTCGTCATTCGAGGCCGACTGCGGAACCGGCGCTGGGCGGACGCCAAAGCTCGGCAGGGCCGTGGGCACTTAGAAACTTTTTGCCAAGTTGGCTGTGAGCTCCAGGAGGAGACCGTTATTTTTCGTCATTCGAGGCCGACTGCGGAACCGGCGCTGAGCGGACGCCAAAGCTCGGCAGGGCCGTGGGCACTTAGAAACTTTTTGCCAAGTTGGCTGTGAGCTCCAGGAGGAGACCGTTATTTTTCGTCATTCGAGGCCGACTGCGGAACCGGCGCTGGGCGGACGCCAAAGCTCGGCAGGGCCGTGGGCACTTAGAAACTTTTTGCCAAGTTGGCTGTGAGCTCCAGGAGGAGACCGTTATTTTTCGTCATTCGAGGCCGACTGCGGAACCGGCGCTGGGCGGACGCCAAAGCTCGGCAGGGCCGTGGGCACTTAGAAACTTTTTGCCAAGTTGGCTGTGAGCTCCAGGAGGAGACCGTTATTTTTCGTCATTCGAGGCCGACTGCGGAACCGGCGCTGGGCGGACGCCAAAGCTCGGCAGGGCCGTGGGCACTTAGAAACTTTTTGCCAAGTTGGCTGTGAGCTCCAGGAGGAGACCGTTATTTTTCGTCATTCGAGGCCGACTGCGGAACCGGCGCTGGGCGGACGCCAAAGCTCGGCAGGGCCGTGGGCACTTAGAAACTTTTTGCCAAGTTGGCTGTGAGCTCCAGGAGGAGACCGTTATTTTTCGTCATTCGAGGCCGACTGCGGAACCGGCGCTGGGCGGACGCCAAAGCTCGGCAGGGCCGTGGGCACTTAGAAACTTTTTGCCAAGTTGGCTGTGAGCTCCAGGAGGAGACCGTTATTTTTCGTCATTCGAGGCCGACTGCGGAACCGGCGCTGGGCGGACGCCAAAGCTCGGCAGGGCCGTGGGCACTTAGAAACTTTTTGCCAAGTTGGCTGTGAGCTCCAGGAGGAGACCGTTATTTTTCGTCATTCGAGGCCGACTGCGGAACCGGCGCTGGGCGGACGCCAAAGCTCGGCAGGGCCGTGGGCACTTAGAAACTTTTTGCCAAGTTGGCTGTGAGCTCCAGGAGGAGACCGTTATTTTTCGTCATTCGAGGCCGACTGCGGAACCGGCGCTGGGCGGACGCCAAAGCTCGGCAGGGCCGTGGGCACTTAGAAACTTTTTGCCAAGTTGGCTGTGAGCTCCAGGAGGAGACCGTTATTTTTCGTCATTCGAGGCCGACTGCGGAACCGGCGCTGGGCGGACGCCAAAGCTCGGCAGGGCCGTGGGCACTTAGAAACTTTTTGCCAAGTTGGCTGTGAGCTCCAGGAGGAGACCGTTATTTTTCGTCATTCGAGGCCGACTGCGGAACCGGCGCTGGGCGGACGCCAAAGCTCGGCAGGGCCGTGGGCACTTAGAAACTTTTTGCCAAGTTGGCTGTGAGCTCCAGGAGGAGACCGTTATTTTTCGTCATTCGAGGCCGACTGCGGAACCGGCGCTGGGCGGACGCCAAAGCTCGGCAGGGCCGTGGGCACTTAGAAACTTTTTGCCAAGTTGGCTGTGAGCTCCAGGAGGAGACCGTTATTTTTCGTCATTCGAGGCCGACTGCGGAACCGGCGCTGGGCGGACGCCAAAGCTCGGCAGGGCCGTGGGCACTTAGAAACTTTTTGCCAAGTTGGCTGTGAGCTCCAGGAGGAGACCGTTATTTTTCGTCATTCGAGGCCGACTGCGGAACCGGCGCTGGGCGGACGCCAAAGCTCGGCAGGGCCGTGGGCACTTAGAAACTTTTTGCCAAGTTGGCTGTGAGCTCCAGGAGGAGACCGTTATTTTTCGTCATTCTAGGCCGGCTGCAGAACCGGCGCGGGTCGGATGCACGAGCCCGCAGAGCCGTGGGCACTTTGCCACTTTTTCGCCACAATTGGCTGTGAGCTCCAGGAGGAGACCGTTATTTTTCGTCATTCTAGGCCGGCTGCAGAACCGGCGCGGGTCGGATGCACGAGCCCGCAGAGCCGTGGGCACTTTGCCACTTTTTCGCCACAATTGGCTGTGAGCTCCAGGAGGAGACCGTTATTTTTCGTCATTCTAGGCCGGTTGCAGAACCGGCGCGGCTCGGATGCACGAGCCCGCAGAGCCGTGGGCACTTAGAAAATTTTCAGAGAGGCGACACTTTGCCATTTTTTCAGAGAGGTGACACTTAGTCGTTTTTTCGAAAGTTGACACTTAGCCGTTTTTTCGAAAGTTGACACTTAGTCGTTTTTTCGAAAGTTGACACTTAGTCGTTTTTTCGCCAAAGTGCCCACCTCCAGCGCGTGCCACGGCGCTTTCCAGGTCTTCTATCCGACCTTGTGCTGTCGAGGACGGCGTGTCCGACGCCGTGGGGAGACCAGCACCATCTCCTCCATACTCGTAAACGAGGTGCTTTGGAAAACGGGGGGAAAGTCGATGAGTACACTGACTACTGGGACCATTTCATTGTACTCTGGCGCACCTGAAGACCAAAAAAGGTACTGCACCTTAGCCCGGGTACCTCACCCCCTGGTACCTCGAGGAGAACTTAGAAAAATTTCGACAAATTTTTGGTGAGCTCCAGGGAGAGAGGCTGATTTTTTGCTTTTTGAGGCCGACCGCCGAACCGGCGCGGGGCGGACTCACAAGCCCCGCAGAGCCGTGGGCACTTAGTCGTTTTTTCGAAAGTTGACACTTAGCCGTTTTTTCGAAAGTTGACACTTAGCCGTTTTTTCGAAAGTCGACACTTAGCCGTTTTTTCGAAAGTTGACACTTAGTCGTTTTTTCGCCGATTTTGCTGGGACCTCCAGGCGAGGACCGGCGTTTTTCGTCTTCCGGGTCCGACCCGGGAACCAGCGCCGAGCGGACACATTCGCTCGCTAGTGCCGTTGGCACTTAGAAAATTTTTCGTTTGTCATGAGCTCCGGGCGGAGACCGGCGTTTTTCGTCTTCCGGGTTCGACCCGGGAACCAGCGCCGAGCGGACACATTCGCTCGCTAGTGCCGTTGGCACTTAGAAAATTTTTCGTTTGTCATGAGCTCCGGGCGGAGACCGGCGTTTTTCGTCTTCCGGGTCCGACCCGGGAACCAGCGCCGAGCGGACACATTCGCTCGCTGGTGCCGTTGGCACTTAGAAAATTTTTCGTTTGTCATGAGCTCCGGGCGGAGACCGGCGTTTTTCGTCTTCCGGGTTCGACCCGGGAACCAGCGCCGAGCGGACACATTCGCTCGCTAGTGCCGTTGGCACTTAGAAAATTTTTCGTTTGTCATGAGCTCCGGGCGGAGACCGGCGTTTTTCGTCTTCCGGGTCCGACCCGGGAACCAGCGCCGAGCGGACACATTCGCTCGCTAGTGCCGTTGGCACTTAGAAAATTTTTCGTTTGTCATGAGCTCCGGGCGGAGACCGGCGTTTTTCGTCTTCCGGGTTCGACCCGGGAACCAGCGCCGAGCGGACACATTCGCTCGCTAGTGCCGTTGGCACTTAGAAAATTTTTCGTTTGTCATGAGCTCCGGGCGGAGACCGGCGTTTTTCGTCTTCCGGGTTCGACCCGGGAACCAGCGCCGAGCGGACACATTCGCTCGCTAGTGCCGTTGGCACTTAGAAAATTTTTCGTTTGTCATGAGCTCCGGGCGAGGACCGGCGTTTTTCGTCTTCCGGGTTCGACCCGGGAACCAGCGCCGAGCGGACACATTCGCTCGCTAGTGCCGTTGGCACTTAGAAAATTTTTCGTTTGTCATGAGCTCCGGGCGAGGACCGGCGTTTTTCGTCTTCCGGGTTCGACCCGGGAACCAGCGCCGAGCGGACACATTCGCTCGCTAGTGCCGTTGGCACTTAGAAAATTTTTCGTTTGTCATGAGCTCCGGGCGGAGACCGGCATTTTTCGTCATTCGAGGCCGACGGGGGAACCAGCCGGAGCGGACACGTTTGCTCGGAAGAGCCGTTGGCACTTAGAAAAAATTCCGTGTCTCGTGAGCTCCAGGGGGGACAGGCTGGTTTTATTCATCCGTAGCCGACATGGGAACCAGCGCGGAGCGGATTGGTGTTGCGCTGCCATATACCTCATCTCTCTCAGGAGTCCCCCCCTTATACGTGCCGATGGTGTTTTGGAAAACGGGGGGTAACTGGATGAGTACACTGACTAGGGGGACCAGTACACTAGCGAGTGGGACCAGTACACTGACTAGTGGGACCAACACACTATGAGCGCCTGGTACCTAAAATGGAAGTATAGAGGCCGAATTTCGGGCAAGATCACGCCGGGTTAGGCTTCCAGGACCTCGGCTAAGCAATTTTAACGGGTCGCCCGGTTCTTTTTTGATCCAGCCCGGTTCTTTTTTTTATCCAGCCTGGTTCTTTTTACACTTCCAGCTGGAGCTCGGGAGCGGCTTTTTGCACAAGATCACGCCGTGTTAGGCTTCCAGGACCTCGGCTAAGCAATTTTAACGGGTCGCCCGGTTCTTTTTTGATCCAGCCCGGTTCTTTTTTTTATCCAGCCCGGTTCTTTTTACACTTCCAGCTGGAGCTCGGGAGCGGCTTTTTGCACAAGATCACGCCGTGTTAGGCTTCCAGGACCTCGGCTAAGCAATTTTAACGGGTCGCCCGGTTCTTTTTTTTATCCAGCCCGGTTCTTTTTTTATCCAGCCCGGTTCTTTTTACACTTCCAGCTGAAGCTCGGGAGCGGCTTTTTGCACAAGAACACGCCGTGTTAGGCTTCCAGGACCTCGGCTAAGCAATTTTAACGGGTCGCCCGGTTCTTTTTTGATCCAGCCCGGTTCTTTTTTTTATCCAGCCCGGTTCTTTTTACACTTCCAGCTGGAGCTTGGGAGCGGCTTTTTGCACAAGATCACGCCGGGTTAGGCTTCCAGGACCTCGGCTAAGCAATTTTAACGGGTCGCCCGGTTCTTTTTTGATCCAGCCCGGTTCTTTTTTTTATCCAGCCTGGTTCTTTTTACACTTCCAGCTGGAGCTCGGGAGCGGCTTTTTGCACAAGATCACGCCGTGTTAGGCTTCCAGGACCTCGGCTAAGCAATTTTAACGGGTCGCCCGGTTCTTTTTTTTATCCAGCCCGGTTCTTTTTTTATCCAGCCCGGTTCTTTTTACACTTCCAGCTGAAGCTCGGGAGCGGCTTTTTGCACAAGAACACGCCGTGTTAGGCTTCCAGGACCTCGGCTAAGCAATTTTAACGGGTCGCCCGGTTCTTTTTTGATCCAGCCCGGTTCTTTTTTTTATCCAGCCCGGTTCTTTTTACACTTCCAGCTGGAGCTTGGGAGCGGCTTTTTGCACAAGATCACGCCGGGTTAGGCTTCCAGGACCTCGGCTAAGCAATTTTAACGGGTCGCCCGGTTCTTTTTTGATCCAGCCCGGTTCTTTTTTTTATCCAGCCTGGTTCTTTTTACACTTCCAGCTGGAGCTCGGGAGCGGCTATTTGCACAAGATCACGCCGGGTTAGGCTTCCAGGACCTCGGCTAAGCAATTTTAACGGGTCGCCTGGTTCTTTTTTGATCCAGCCCGGTTCTTTTTTTATCCAGCCCGGTTCTTTTTACACTTCCAGCTGGAGCTCGGGAGCGGCTTTTTGCACAAGATCACGCCGTGTTAGGCTTCCAGGACCTCGGCTAAGCAATTTTAACGGGTCGCCCGGTTCTTTTTTTGATCCAGCCCGGTTCTTTTTTTATCCAGCCCGGTTCTTTTTACACTTCCAGCTGGAGCTCGGCAGCGGCTTTTTGCACAAGATCACGCCGTGTTAGGCTTCCAGGACCTCGGCTAAGCAATTTTAACGGGTCGCCCGGTTCTTTTTTTGATCCAGCCCGGTTCTTTTTTTTATCCAGCCCGGTTCTTTTTACACTTCCAGCTGGAGCTCGGGAGCGGCTTTTTGCACAAGATCACGCCGTGTTAGGCTTCCAGGACCTCGGCTCAGCAATTTTAACGGGTCGCCCGGTTCTTTTTTGATCCAGCCCGGTTCTTTTTTTTATCCAGCCTGGTTCTTTTTACACTTCCAGCTGGAGCTCGGGAGCGGCTTTTTGCACAACAACACGCCGTGTTAGGCTTCCAGGACCTCGGCTAAGCAATTTTAACGGGTCGCCCGGTTCTTTTTTGATCCAGCCCGGTTCTTTTTTTATCCAGCCCGGTTCTTTTTACACTTCCAGCTGGAGCTCGGGAGCGGCTTTTTGCACAAGAACACGCCGTGTTAGGCTTCCAGGACCTCGGCTAAGCAATTTTAACGGGTCGCCCGGTTCTTTTTTTGATCCAGCCCGGTTCTTTTTTTATCCAGCCCGGTTCTTTTTACACTTCCAGCTGGAGCTCGGGAGCGGCTTTTTGCACAAGATCACGCCGTGTTAGGCTTCCAGGACCTCGGCTCAGCAATTTTAACGGGTCGCCCGGTTCTTTTTTGATCCAGCCCGGTTCTTTTTTTTTATCCAGCCCGGTTCTTTTTACACTTCCAGCTGGAGCTCGGGAGCGGCTTTTTGCACAAGATCACGCCGTGTTAGGCTTCCAGGACCTCGGCTAAGCAATTTTAACGGGTCGCCCGGTTCTTTTTTTGATCCAGCCCGGTTCTTTTTTTTTATCCAGCCTGGTTCTTTTTACACTTCCAGCTGGAGCTCGGGAGCGGCTTTTTGCACAAGATCACGCCGTGTTAGGCTTCCAGGACCTCGGCTAAGCAATTTTAACGGGTCGCCCGGTTCTTTTTTGATCCAGCCCGGTTCTTTTTCCACTTCCAGCTGGAGCTCAGCAGCGGCTTTTTGCACAAGATCACGCCGGGTTAGGCTTCCAGGACCTCGGCTAAGCACTTCTAACGGGTCGCCCGGTTCTTTTTTTGAACCAGCCCGGTTCTTTTTACACTTCCAGCTGGAGCTCAGCAGCGGCTTTTTGCACAAGATCACGCCGGGTTAGGGTTCCAGGACCTCGGCTAAGCAATTTTAACGGGCCGCCCGGTTCTTTTTTTGATCCAGCCCGGTTCTTTTTACACTTCCAGCTGGAGCTCAGCAGCGGCTTTTTGCACAAGATCACGCCGGGTTAGGCTTCCAGGACCTCGGCTAAGCACTTCTAACGGGCCCTGGTCCACCCCTGCCAGCGCATTTCAAAACTTGGCATTAATTTCGACCTAAGAGACGAAGTCTGATTTTTTTCTACCACTTGGGCGGCCTTTTTGCACCCAGAACACCCGCACCGGCACCATAAATTCGAAGGGTGCCGAGTGCGTCGGCGCAGATTCTGCGACGGAGTGACACTTCCCTCTTGTGGACATTCGGCGGTAGGTGAAATGCGCACTCGGTCTTCTCTTTTCTTTTCCTTCCAGTGAAACTTTGGCAACATTCTGCGAGCTGCTGGCTTCCAGAACCTCGGCCAAGCAGGTGGAGGATTTTTTTCCACTTCCAGCTGGAGGTGAGGAGGGACTTTTTGGGCAAGATCACGCCGACTTAGCAAGCAAGGTGGAAGTGCCAGCATGCAGTGGCTGGAAGTGTGGATGTGGAGCTCCAGCACCCTCCCTGCCTATGGAAGTGTGGAGCTCCAGCACCCTCCCTGCCTATGGAAGTGTGGAGCTCCAGCACCCTCCCTGCCTATGGAAGTGTGGAGCTCCAGCACCCTCCCTGCCTATGGAAGTGTGGAGCTCCAGCACCCTCCCTGCCTATGGAAGTGTGGAGCTCCAGCACCCTCCCTGCCTATGGAAGTGTGGAGCTCCAGCACCCTCCCTGCCTATGGAAGTGTGGAGCTCCAGCACCCTCCCTGCCTATGGAAGTGTGGAGCTCCAGCACCCTCCCTGCCTATGGAAGTGTGGAGCTCCAGCACCCTCCCTGCCTATGGAAGTGTGGAGCTCCAGCACCCTCCCTGCCTATGGAAGTGTGGAGCTCCAGCACCCTCCCTGCCTATGGAAGTGTGGAGCTCCAGCACCCTCCCTGCCTATGGAAGTGTGGAGCTCCAGCACCCTCCCTGCCTATGGAAGTGTGGAGCTCCAGCACCCTCCCTGCCTATGGAAGTGTGGAGCTCCAGCACCCTCCCTGCCTATGGAAGTGTGGAGCTCCAGCACCCTCCCTGCCTATGGAAGTGTGGAGCTCCAGCACCCTCCCTGCCTATGGAAGTGTGGAGCTCCAGCACCCTCCGTGCCTGGAGCTACGGAGCTATGGAGCTATGGAAGTATGGTGCTATGGAGCTATGGAGCTCTGGTGCTATGGAGCTATGGAGCTCTGGTGCTATGGAGCTGTGGAGCTCTGGAGGTATGGAGGTATGGAGCTATGGAGCCCTGGAGCTCTGGAGGTATGGAGCTATGGTGCTATGGAGCTCTGGTGCTATGGAGCTATGGAGCTCTGGTGCTATGGAGCTATGGAGGTATGGAGCCACCAGCCAGCACCCTCCGTGGCTGGATCAATGGAAGTGTTTTAGGTACCAGGCAGCCAAAGGGCCGAGGCCTCACGCTCGACCACGCCGGCGCAGAGTTCCAGCCGCTCGGATAAGCTCTGTCACTCACCCGCCGCGCAGCCACCGGTAACGGGGAAATGTCGCCGCCTTGTGGACACGCCCTTGTAAATGAATGGGCTTTCGCACTTAGTGCAATTTTCGCCAGCTCCGTGGCTGCAAGTATGGAGCTATGGAGCCACCAGCCAGGCTGGAGCTCTGGAGCTCTGGCAGTATGGAGCTATGGAGCTATGGAGCTATGGAGCTCTGGTGCTATGGAGCTATGGAGCTCTGGTGCTATGGAGCTATGGAGCTATGGAGCTCTGGAAGTATGGAGCTCTGGTGCTATGGAGCTATGGAGCTCTGGTGCTATGGAGCTATGGAGCTCTGGAGGTATGGAGCTCTGGAGGTATGGAGCTCTGGTGCTATGGAGCTATGGAGCTCTGGTGCTATGGAGCTATGGAGCTCTGGAGCTCTGGAGGTATGGAGCTCTGGTGCTATGGAGCTATGGAGCTCTGGTGCTATGGAGCTATGGAGCTCTGGAGGTATGGAGCTCTGGAGGTATGGAGCTCTGGTGCTATGGAGCTATGGAGCTCTGGTGCTATGGAACTATGGAGCTCTGGAGGTATGGAGCTCTGGAGGTATGGAGCTCTGAAGCTATGGAGCTATGGAGCTCTGGTGCTCTGCAGCTATGGAAGTATGGAGGTATGGAGCCACCAGCCAGCACCCTCCGTGGCTCATCCACGCCGGCCCAGAGTTCCAGCCGCTCGGCTTCACTCTCTCACAAGCCCCGCCTGGAGCTCCCCAGCCCGCCCCTGGTACCTCAACTACCGAGGCCAGCCGCTCGACCAGGCCGGCCCAGAGTTCCAGCCGCTCGGCTTCACTCTCTCACAAGCCCCGCCTGGAGCTCGCCAGCCCGCCCCTGGTACCTCAACTACCGAGGCCAGCCGCTCGACCAGGCCGGCCCAGAGTTCCAGCCGCTCGGATGAGCTCTGCCACTCTCCCGCCGCGCAGCCACCGGTAACGGGGAAATGTCGCCGCCTTGTGGACACGCCCTTGTAAATGAATGGGCTTTCGCACTTAGTGCAATTTTCGCCAGCTCCGTGGCTGCAAGTATGGAGCTATGGAGCCACCAGCCAGGCTGGAGCTCTGGAGCTCTGGCAGTATGGAGCTATGGAGCTATGGAGCTATGGAGCTCTGGTGCTATGGAGCTATGGAGCTCTGGTGCTATGGAGCTATGGAGCTATGGAGCTCTGGAAGTATGGAGCTCTGGTGCTATGGAGCTATGGAGCTCTGGTGCTATGGAGCTATGGAGCTCTGGAGGTATGGAGCTCTGGAGGTATGGAGCTCTGGTGCTATGGAGCTATGGAGCTCTGGTGCTATGGAGCTATGGAGCTCTGGAGCTCTGGAGGTATGGAGCTCTGGTGCTATGGAGCTATGGAGCTCTGGTGCTATGGAGCTATGGAGCTCTGGAGGTATGGAGCTCTGGAGGTATGGAGCTCTGGTGCTATGGAGCTATGGAGCTCTGGTGCTATGGAACTATGGAGCTCTGGAGGTATGGAGCTCTGGAGGTATGGAGCTCTGAAGCTATGGAGCTATGGAGCTCTGGTGCTCTGCAGCTATGGAAGTATGGAGGTATGGAGCCACCAGCCAGCACCCTCCGTGGCTCATCCACGCCGGCCCAGAGTTCCAGCCGCTCGGCTTCACTCTCTCACAAGCCCCGCCTGGAGCTCCCCAGCCCGCCCCTGGTACCTCAACTACCGAGGCCAGCCGCTCGACCAGGCCGGCCCAGAGTTCCAGCCGCTCGGCTTCACTCTCTCACAAGCCCCGCCTGGAGCTCGCCAGCCCGCCCCTGGTACCTCAACTACCGAGGCCAGCCGCTCGACCAGGCCGGCCCAGAGTTCCAGCCGCTCGGATGAGCTCTGCCACTCTCCCGCCGCGCAGCCACCGGTAACGGGGAAATGTCGCCGCCTTGTGGACACGCCCTTGTAAATGAATGGGCTTTCGCACTTAGTGCAATTTTCGCCAGCTCCGTGGCTGCAAGTATGGAGCTATGGAGCCACCAGCCAGGCTGGAGCTCTGGAGCTCTGGCAGTATGGAGCTATGGAGCTATGGAGCTATGGAGCTCTGGTGCTATGGAGCTATGGAGCTCTGGTGCTATGGAGCTATGGAGCTATGGAGCTCTGGAAGTATGGAGCTCTGGTGCTATGGAGCTATGGAGCTCTGGTGCTATGGAGCTATGGAGCTCTGGAGGTATGGAGCTCTGGAGGTATGGAGCTCTGGTGCTATGGAGCTATGGAGCTCTGGTGCTATGGAGCTATGGAGCTCTGGAGCTCTGGAGGTATGGAGCTCTGGTGCTATGGAGCTATGGAGCTCTGGTGCTATGGAGCTATGGAGCTCTGGAGGTATGGAGCTCTGGAGGTATGGAGCTCTGGTGCTATGGAGCTATGGAGCTCTGGTGCTATGGAACTATGGAGCTCTGGAGGTATGGAGCTCTGGAGGTATGGAGCTCTGAAGCTATGGAGCTATGGAGCTCTGGTGCTCTGCAGCTATGGAAGTATGGAGGTATGGAGCCACCAGCCAGCACCCTCCGTGGCTCATCCACGCCGGCCCAGAGTTCCAGCCGCTCGGCTTCACTCTCTCACAAGCCCCGCCTGGAGCTCCCCAGCCCGCCCCTGGTACCTCAACTACCGAGGCCAGCCGCTCGACCAGGCCGGCCCAGAGTTCCAGCCGCTCGGCTTCACTCTCTCACAAGCCCCGCCTGGAGCTCCCCAGCCCGCCCCTGGTACCTCAACTACCGAGGCCAGCCGCTCGACCACGCCGGCGCAGAGTTCCAGCCGCTCGGATAAGCTCTGCCACTCTCCCGCTAAGCAGCCACCGGTAACGGGGAAATGTCGCCGCCTGGCGGACACGCCGTTGTAAATGAATGGGCTTTCGCACTTAGTGCAATTTTCGCCAACTCTCTGACTGGAGCTATGGAAGTATGGAGCTATGGAGCCACCAGCCACCCAGGCTGGAGCTATGGAGCCATGGAGCTCTGGTGCTATGGAGCTCTGGAGGTATGGAGCTATGGAGCTATGGAGCTATGGAGCTATGGAGCCCTGGAGCTCTGGAGGTATGGAGCCCTGGAGCTCTGGAGGTATGGAGCTCTGAAGCCATGGAGCTCTGGTGCTATGGAGCTCTGGAGCTCTGGAGGTATGGAGCTCTGGAGGTATGGAGCTATGGAGCCCTGGAGCCCTGGAGCTATGGAGCCCTGGAGCTATGGAGCCCTGGAGCCCTGGAGCTATGGAGCCCTGGAGCTATGGAGCTATGGAGCCCTGGAGCTATGGAGCTATGGAGCTCTGGTGCTATGGAGCTATGGAGCTCTGGTGCTATGGAGCTATGGAGCTCTGGTGCTATGGAGCTATGGAGCTCTGGTGCTATGGAGCTATGGAGCTCTGGTGCTATGGAGCTATGGAGCTCTGGTGCTATGGAGCTATGGAGCTCTGGTGCTATGGAGCTATGGAGCTCTGGTGCTATGGAGCTCTGGTGCTATGGAGCTATGGAGCTCTGGTGCTATGGAGCTCTGGAGCTCTGGAGGTATGGAGCTATGGAGGTATGGAGCCACCAGCCAGCACCCTCCGTGGCTGGATCAATGGAAGTGTTTAGGTACCAGGCGGCCAAAGTGCCGAGGCCTCACGCTCGACCACGCCGGCGCAGAGTTCCAGCCGCTCGGATGAGCTCTGTCACTCTCCCGCCGCGCAGCCACCGGTAACGGGGAAATGTCGCCGCCTTGTGGACACGCCGTTGTAAATGAATGGGCTTTCGCACTTAGTGCAATTTTCGCCAACTCTCTGACTTAGAGCTATGGAAGTATGGAGCTATGGAGCCACCAGCCACCCAGGCTGGAGCTATGGAGCTCTGGAGCT
Organism: Syngnathus leptorhynchus; assembly: GCF_054491065.1. Taxonomy (NCBI): domain Eukaryota; kingdom Metazoa; phylum Chordata; class Actinopteri; order Syngnathiformes; family Syngnathidae; genus Syngnathus; species Syngnathus leptorhynchus. The sequence continues at coordinate 209,329 of NW_028232094.1, read as the reverse complement.
ATGGAGCTCTGGTGCTATGGAGCTATGGAGCTCTGGTGCTATGGAGCTCTGGAGCTCTGGTGCTATGGAGCTATGGAGCTCTGGTGCTATGGAGCTATGGAGCTCTGGTGCTATGGAGCTATGGAGCTCTGGTGCTATGGAGCTATGGAGCTCTGGTGCTATGGAGCTATGGAGCTCTGGTGCTATGGAGCTATGGAGCTCTGGTGCTATGGAGCTATGGAGCTCTGGTGCTATGGAGCTATGGAGCTATGGAGCCACCAGCCAGCACCCTCCGTGGCTGGATCAATGGAAGTGTTTTAGGTACCAGGCAGCCAAAGGGCCGGGGCCTCACGCTCGACCACGCCGGCGCAGAGTTCCAGCCGCTCGGATAAGCTCTGTCACTCACCCGCCGCGCAGCCACCGGTAACGGGGAAATGTCGCCGCCTGGCGGACACGCCGTTGTAAATGAATGGGCTTTCGCACTTAGTGCAATTTTAGCCAACTCCGTGGCTGCAAGTATGGAAGTATGGAGCTATGGAGCCACCAGCCAGCACCCTCCGCGGCTGGAGCTATGGAAGTATGGAGCTATGGAGCTATGGAGCTCTGGAAGTATGGAGCTATGGAGCTCTGGAGGTATGGAGCTATGGAGCCCTGGAGCCCTGGAGCTATGGAGCCCTGGAGCTATGGAGCTATGGAGCCCTGGAGCTATGGAGCCCTGGAGCTATGGAGCTATGGAGCTCTGGTGCTATGGAGCTATGGAGCTCTGGTGCTATGGAGCTATGGAGCTCTGGTGCTATGGAGCTATGGAGCTCTGGTGCTATGGAGCTATGGAGCTCTGGTGCTATGGAGCTATGGAGCTCTGGTGCTATGGAGCTATGGAGCTCTGGTGCTATGGAGCTATGGAGCTCTGGTGCTATGGAGCTATGGAGCTCTGGTGCTATGGAGCTATGGAGCTCTGGTGCTATGGAGCTATGGAGCTATGGAGCTCTGGTGCTATGGAGCTATGGAGCTCTGGTGCTATGGAGCTATGGAGCTCTGGTGCTATGGAGCTATGGAGCTCTGGTGCTATGGAGCTCTGGTGCTATGGAGCTATGGAGCTCTGGTGCTATGGAGCTCTGGAGCTCTGGAGGTATGGAGCTATGGAGCTATGGAGCCACCAGCCAGCACCCTCCGTGGCTGGATCAATGGAAGTGTTTTAGGTACCAGGCAGCCAAAGGGCCGAGGCCTCACGCTCGACCACGCCGGCGCGCCGGCGCAGAGTTCCAGCCGCTCGGATAAGCTCTGTCACTCACCCGCCGCGCAGCCACCGGTAACGGGGAAATGTCGCCGCCTTGTGGACACGCCGTTGTAAATGAATGGGCTTTCGCACTTAGTGCAATTTTAGCCAACTCTCTGACTGGAGCTATGGAAGTATGGAGCTATGGAGCCACCAGCCACCCAGGCTGGAGCTATGGAGCTATGGAGCTCTGGTGCTATGGAGCTATGGAGCTCTGGTGCTATGGAGCTATGGAGCTCTGGTGCTATGGAGCTATGGAGCTCTGGTGCTATGGAGCTATGGAGCTCTGGTGCTATGGAGCTATGGAGCTCTGGTGCTATGGAGCTATGGAGCTCTGGTGCTATGGAGCTATGGAGCTCTGGTGCTATGGAGCTATGGAGCTATGGAGCTCTGGTGCTATGGAGCTATGGAGCTCTGGTGCTATGGAGCTATGGAGCTCTGGTGCTATGGAGCTATGGAGCTCTGGTGCTATGGAGCTCTGGTGCTATGGAGCTATGGAGCTCTGGTGCTATGGAGCTATGGAGCTCTGGTGCTATGGAGCTATGGAGCTATGGAGCCACCAGCCAGCACCCTC